>NC_134541.1:141584374-141809386 GCF_050624435.1 Tenrec ecaudatus | reverse complement strand
CCCTAACCCTAACCCTAACCCTAACCCTAACCCTAACCCTAACCCTAACCCTAACCCTAACCCTAACCCCTAACCCTAACCCTAACCCTAACCCTAACCTCCTAACCCTAACCCTAACCCTAACCCTAACCCTAACCCTAACCCTAACCCTAACCCTAACCCTAACCCTAACCCTAACCCTAACCCTAACCCTAACCCTAACCCTAACCCTAACCCTAACCCCTAACCCCTAACCCCTACCCCTAACCCCTAACCCCTAACCCTAACCCTAACCCTAACCCTAACCCTAACCCTAACCCTAACCCTAACCCCTAACCCCTAACCCCAACCCCTAACCCCTAACCCCTAACCCCTAACCCTAACCTAACCCTAACCCCTAACCCTAACCCTAACCCTAACCCTAACCCTAACCCCTAACCCTACCCCTACCCTAACCCTAACCCTAACCCTAACCCTAACCCTAACCCTAACCCTAACCCTAACCCTAACCCTAACCCTAACCCTAACCCTAACCCTAACCCTAACCCTAAACCCTAAACCCTAAACCCTAACCCTAAACCCTAAACCCTAAACCCAACCCCAACCCCAACCCCCAACCCCAACCCCAACCCCAACCCAACCCTACCCTAACCCTAACCCTTGACCCCGACCCCAACCCCGACCCTAACCCCAACCATTACCCTTGACCCCTTACCCTTGACCCCTTACCCTTGACCCCTTGACTCTAAACCCTAAATCATAAACCTAACCTCTAACCCCTAGCCCCAACTCCTAACCTCTAGCCCCAACCCCTAGCTCCAGCCCCTAGTCCCCCAGCCCCATCCCTAACCCTAACCCGAACCGTAACCCGATCTTGAACCCTAACACCAGAACCCGAACACTAACACCCGAACCCTAAACCCTAACACCTGACACCAAAACCCATAACCCCAAACCCCCTTATCCCCAAACCCCCTTTACCCAAAACCTAACAACGCCATCCCATAACCCACCTAACCATAACCACACTAAATCTAAATGCTAAACCCAAACCTAAAACACTAACAACCACATTCCATAACCCACCTCACCATAACACTAAACATAAGCCCTAAACCCCAACCCCAAACCTATCAACCTCTACCCATATCCCACAACAGTAACCCAAAAGACAACCCTAAACCTAAAGACTAACAGAAGCACAATTAAAACCACAAACCCCAAGCACAAATCTAACAGCACCAACCCCTAACCTGCAACAGTAACCCACAACACACTAAATATAAAGCCAAACACAAGCACAATCAAATCACAACCAAAACAACGAAAACCACAAACCTAACAAAACCAAACCCCTAACACACAACAGGAAACTTAAGCAAAACCCTAAACATCAGGACAAACAAAAGCACAACCAAAAACAACAACCGAAACAAAAAAAACACAAACCTAACAACCCTAACAAAGTTTCACACAACGCAACCCTAAACCTAAAGACAAAGACAAGCACAACCAAAACCACAAACCCCAACCCCAAAACTAACAACCACAACCCTTAACTCACAACAGTAACCCAGAACACAACCCTAAACACAAATACAAACACAAGCACAACCAAAAACGAGCGACAACATGGCTAGGCATCTGGCACCTGAGGGGACAACCTGGTGTGCTCCAGGGACAAAGGGACAATACAGACACAAGCCCGTGCACACCAGGGCAGGTACACATGTGGCAGGAGCGACAGACCATCTCCACCACGTGGAACACCCAGTGCCAAGAAAACGAGTGCAGATCACAGACGCACACTCCAGCGAGCCACGCCGTGAGCCGAGGGGTGCTCCTGAGAGCCAGAACCGGATTCCGCAACACTGCCCTCCCCACGAAACCAAAAATCGGAAGGCGGGAAGAGTCTAGGGACCCACGGACAGAGCCAGAGGAGAAATCCCATACGCTGACGTCACCTCGATGGGGTGTGTTCAAGTAAAGTCACTCAAGGAGAGCAAGAGAAAAAAATATCAGTCAGGTGCTGGGTGAGGTCAGGAAGGAAAGCGAACAGGTTTCTGCCTCACCTGACCCACCCAGGGCTAAGGAAGAATGGCTGCCAAAAGGACATGTAGAGTGCCTGACACCAGAGACACAGTCCAAGGAGTGTGGAAGGCACTCCGCTAAGCGTGGCACAGCTGCCAGGGATGCCTGCAGTGGGGAGAGAACGCAGGGAGCACAGAAGACCCAACACCCCAACCTCTGTGGGTCCCGCCCCCTCCTGGCACTGGAGGCTGGAGGAGGCACCAAAGGACCGAACACAACTGGACTCGTAAAAACCAGCGCACAGGTCTCAAAGCAGGTGACTCACATGGGAATCGAAGGGATCGCACCAAGGGGCCATCGGTAACCAAAGAGCGACCCAGGGAACCAACGCACATCCAGAACATCAAACCAACATCTTCAACGACCGTCACTGAAGATGAGCGTGTAGCATCCATACGATGGCCCAAAATGACCAATTTCAGCAAAAGAAATTCCACGACAGGAACCAGGTTTCAGCCAAAGGCAAGCCAGGCGACCCCATAGCACTCACTCCCAGAGGTCCGGGGACACTCTGGCCAACATCCCAGAAATAAAGGAGGGGAGAGTGGTGTGCCCTCACCCACCACGCAGGCGCTGCACACTGGAGGTCCCACATATCGGTGGGGCTGGCGACCTATGTGGAATCATTTATCTCAGGCCACACCTGAGGAGCGACACACTCAAGGAGTCGCCTAGGAGCAAACTGCCACTCGCCGGGTGACCACGAGCCACCAAGGCATGTCCCAGGACCCAAAGTTGGGACTTGAGAAACACTCTCAAGTACCGCCTGCAATAGAGCTGGGCGGGCGTCAACGAGATGCGGCCGTGTTCTGACCCAGGTAGTAAACACCAAATTTCTGGCCATATGAGAGCCACCAGGGCTGTTCCCAGGCCCCAAGTGGGTTCTTGGAAAAATTCAAGCACCGCTTCAGGCAGTCGGGACTCCGCCCACGCCCGGAGAGGTAGAGGTGACACCAAGACCAGAGGAGTTCGCGCAGACCAACGCTCCCAACACGCCAACTTCTATTTTTTCATGACGCCTCCTTGGGGACCGCTCTGGTCCGCGAGGTAGCAGCGGGAGAGCGCCCTGTGCTGGTCCACCAAGCCTGATGGACACCGGCAGTGAAGCCCACCAACCCGTAAGGCTGCAGGTACAACCTCGGGCCATCGCGGCGCTCAGTCACCAACTGGAGGACTGAAGCAACGCTGCCGGCATCCTGAAACTCTGGCCAGCGACACAGGGCCCTCTTGTCCCATCGCGTTGGCAACAGAGCTCAGGAGAGAAAGTGAAACTGAACGCTGGGTGGCAGTGGCGGGACGAGCGTGCATCACTAGCCGGCAATGGCGCGTCCTTGGCAGGACAGTCGCCTAACTTCGACCAGGTCAAACACCGCCATCATCTACCGCCGCCACCTGACCCAGAACACTCACCACAGATGCTGCCGCCGCCGCTGCCATCACCACTGCTTGTCCCGGACAGGAATCGCCACCACAATGGCTGCTGCCACCCTCTGTGCACGCGCCTCCGGACGCTCTATCCGACAGCCAAGTGCCATCCACCGCACTTCTGGCAGATCCCTGCAGGAACAGGAAAAAGACAGACCAGGTTGGTGCCCAGTTATCACCACCTATCACCACCTCCTGACCGGACCTACGTATGGGTAGGAAGCAGAGGAGGGGGAGGACCAAACAACCAACCAACCAAATAACTGCCCTTGTAGGTTTCTGAGTGGGCGCAACGACAAGGGTGTTGATGGGTGGTTTCCAACGGGCTGACCTAGTGATTGGTAGTGCAACCGGACCGACCACGCAGTGCACACAGCACCCATCTCACTTGAGGGGCGTCCTGTCCTAGTGCGCTCCACAGGAACCTCCTGGCAGTGCTTGCCAGGAAGTGGGGGTGGGGTTGAGGGTCCCTGTGAGAAAGCTCTACAATTGTCCTCCTTTTCTGAGTACGATAGGATGGCGGTAGTGATGGTATGATATGCGGCTAAAGTGTAAGTTTAAACGATTTATACCAAAAAGTTTGTGTAAGAATGAACAAGTGGACATCTGAGAAACAACAAAGTCCACATGGAAGAAGCGCACCAGCATGTGAGAGCACGAGGCATTGAAGGGATCAGGTATCAAAAACCAAAAAAATCAAGTGGGGACCCAGAACCCATCTGTGGGAAATTGGACATGTATGATGAAACATACAACTTTCCTCTAGTTCTTGAATGCTTCCTCCCCACCACTATCATGATCCCAATTCTACCTTACAAATCCAGCTGGACCAGAGGATGTACACTGGTACAGATAGGAACAGGCAACACAGGAAATCGAGGACAGATGAACCCCTCAGGACCAGTGGTGAGAGTGGCGATACCACGAGGGTAGAGAAGGTGAGGGAGAAAGGGGGAACAGATTACAAGGATCTACAAATAACCTCCTCCCTGGGGGACGAACAGCGGAGAAGTGAGTGAAGAGACACGTTGGGCAGTGTAAGATTTTATAAATAGTTTTTTATAAATTAACAAGGGTCCATAGGGGAGGGGGGAGGGGGGAAAAATTAGGCACGAATGCCAGGGATTCAAGTAGAGAAAATATGTTTTGAGAATGATGAGAGAAACAAATGTATAAAAGTGCATGACACTCTAGATGTATGTGTGGATTGTGATAAGAGTTGGACAAGCACACAATAAAATTATTTAATTAAAAACTTAGAAACTAAAAGGAAGAGTTGTTGACAAATAAGACCTGGTAGAAAGTTGGAGATTGTGGGAAACAGGATTTCTCCAAAGCTGACTTCGCTGCTTGTAAATATACACTTGGAGGTCATCAGGAGTAGATAAGGGGTCGTTCTCCCTAAGAGCTATCAGCCATCTAAAGCAGACACAACTGTTTATCTCACAACAAGTAGGGTCCACTCCCTTCTGATAAAGATAGTAGAGTTTTCTGTTTCCTTGTAGGAGACACCAGAGAGGTCAAACCCATCCAAGGATGACCAAAGTTAAGCTGCCACTAAATCTAGGATCTGCCCATCTTGTCACATATATACCCAGAATCCCTCCTCTTCCTATTGTGTGTATTTCTCTAGACGACCTCCTGTCATTACTGTATTACCTTCCTGTGATGAATGCCCTCACCTGTAATTAGGGGGCTTGCATGTCCCCAGAGAAGATTGAAGCCTGGGCTAACATTAAAGCTCTTGCCCACCAAGCGGGGCTGAGGTGAGCATGCTACCATGAATTGTGTCTGATTCCATTTCAATACTTCTATCTCTCATGCTCTCTATAACTTTACTATGATCTTGAATTATTATCGCTGTACAATTGCACGTCCCGGACCTGTAGAGATGTGTTAGGGGCTGGCTTCCCCTGACAGATCATATAATAGAATTTTACAAGACCAACTTCTTCATCATAAATACCTTTTCTCATCAACACTAATGACTATACACATGGATGGGCTTTCTACTTCCATCAACAGACACAGTCTGAAAAAAATTCCATCACGGAATAGCACTAAGACATACACAATTAAAAATGAAAAAAAAACTTTATTGTTACTATGTTCACTTTGTTTTTCTTTTTTCATTTTTAATACTTTTATCGGGGACTCTTTCCATTTATCTTTCGAAGTGATCTTTCTAAATAAAAACTTTGTGTAACTCAATAAAGAAGATTACAAACATACAATAATGCATGATGATTAGACAAGCATAAAAAAAAAGTAAAACTTTACTTATTGAAGACTGGTATGACATATGCTACACATTCAATTATCTCGGGAAAATACAAACGGAAAGTATGAAAACACATGGAAATAAAATCAAACGATATGCATATATATTAATTGTATATATGCACATGTGATTTTCCTTATTTTGATTTTTTTGTACTATTTCATATATATATTTTTAAAAGCAATGCTACTTGGACAAGATGAGTAATAGCCTTTAGTGCCTGGATGACAAAGGCATTTGGATGTGTAGGTTTACTTTGTTTTTATTTCATAGAAATTGTGAACTGTCAGTATGCTGTCAGAGAATTTCCAAACTTTTCTTTAACTTCCTATGAAAATTCATGCTCTAATACTGAAATATACTCACATTTTTGAACAAGAAATATTGAACCTACCAAGTTCAATTGGAAAATTACGACAGTATTACTACCGCCATAATACAGGTTGACAAATCCAGTGGCTGAGGAAAAGAGAAATCTATGAACTTACAATTCCATCTTTCAGAAGTGATTGGTAGGTCTTATTGGACTCAAACTAAGGTGGTAATGGGTGCATCTGCTGCACATGGCCTCTTCTGAGTTTTGCAAAGCAAGGACCCTTATGATGCAAACGCGTCTACCCTATTCTGAGCCCACCAACCAAACTACTCCTACTCCCCTGGGTTGGTCACGAATTGTTAAAGAACAATGAAAGGCATCCTGGGTGAACATTAGGCTGCAATCCACAACCCAAGGCCCCCAACCAGCGCTCCAGAGCCCAGAAAAATGGGTTTTCTAGTACTGTCATGAGTCACAGTCTAAGAAAATATATTTTATCAGACAATACCACTGTAGCAAACACAATTACAAAGGGAACCCAAATTTTATTAAGACTACTTTTTTAAAATGCTTCAAAGATAAATCTTTAAATAAAAATTTCTGGAACACAA
Organism: Tenrec ecaudatus; assembly: GCF_050624435.1. NCBI lineage: Eukaryota > Metazoa > Chordata > Mammalia > Afrosoricida > Tenrecidae > Tenrec > Tenrec ecaudatus. The sequence goes on along the minus strand of NC_134541.1, from coordinate 141,802,683 downwards.
TAGATTGCATGACAAACATACAATGATGATCGAAGATTCGACCAGCATTAAAAAATTAAGACTCGATGTTGAAGACCGGTGTGGCATATGCTACAAATTAAATTATCTCAGGAAAATACTGGAAGAGGGAAAAATATGAAATGAAAACAGTACTCAAAAAAATCACATTATATACCTATCCATTATGGTCCTAATGGATACCTTCTTAAAAGCTGAAGCTTTTCATTTTGATGACGTCCTATTTATTTTTCTTTTATGACTTATGCTTTTTTGGAAGTAGGAAATTTTTGCCTGGTTACAGGGTCGCAGGGATTTTTCACTAAATATTAAAAACTTTCAGATTTTACTATTGAGGTATATGATGAACTGAAATGGTTATTATGTATGTGGGAGAAAAAGCCTGAAATTCTGACCGCACCAAACGTCCAGTTGTTAGAACACCGTATGCTTTGCAAAGACTATCCTTTCCTTCACTGACCTTTTGAGCAGCTGCTTAAATTCTAGTGGCAAAACCAGAATTTGTTTTTTTGTGCCGACCTGGTACCTGTAAGAAGATATGGGTGGCGTTTAGACATTCAAGACGGTCACTGTCTAATGACCTTCTTTGGAGGTGAGACGGAGATACATGGCTCTCTGGAGGCCTGCCACTCTCTCCCTCCATGGTGGTCAGCACAGTTCTCTGTTTAATCCAGCTGCCCCGCCTCATCATGCATTCTGTGCTGCCTGTGGGCTGAGGAGCACTCCATAACACCTTGTCAAGCCAGAGTGCACCACACTGCTGTGCTATGCAGTTCCACACTATGGCCCCACTCCACCTTGCCATGTCTGCTGCCTACAGGCTAATTCCGCCTTTTTTTGCCATCATTACAGATGCCACACCTGCAACCAGTCACTTTGAATCACTACCATGTGAGGCTCCTTTGTGACCTGGCTTCAACACACTGCACTATTGGCCTCCAATACACCTCACCACCTCATCTTCCTACTGTCTGCAGCCTTAGCCTGGGGCTAGTGGTTAGGTGAGTTTGAAAGACCTTCAGTATATTAACTGACCCACTAAATTGAGTCAGACTGAGCTCTCTGTACTGTTATAGGCAATAATTTGCTGTCGTGTTCCTTTTCACTATATAAATTTATTCATATATATGTATAAAATCATAAGTGCCCTGTTTTTTTAAGGGTCAGTGTATATCTTTAAGGATTATACTAGTGCATGATTAATGTAGTTTTATGATAAGTATAAAATAAGGTTGTATAAGGCCTCCAACCTTGTTCTTCTAAAAAACTGTTTTAGGCTAAGCTAGATTCTTTGTATCCTCATAAAGAGTTTAAGTCCACTTGTCAATTTCTACACAAAAGCCAGAGTAATTTTTATTTGAGTTATAATGAATCTAAATATAGTTACTATATTCATAATTAATTGTTTACTATGTATTCTTTCAGGAGTTTAATAGTTCTCAGGGCTTGGATGGTATACATTTAAATAATTGAACTACATTTATGATTTTATTATCTAATTGAAATGCTAGTTTAAAGAAATAACATTTTAATACATTGACATTGTATGCTGTGATTTTACTAATTAATTCCTTTATTAGTTCTAATATATTTTTTGTAGCTTTAACCTTTGGAAGATAAAAAACTTTTATCATTTAAGAGACCCATTCCCTGATAATCTTTAGAAAAATTTTGTAAGAATTGAAAAGTATAACAAAGTAGATTTCAGTTCTTTCAATATGCAGACTAACCAATGCTAAGCAGATGACCCATTTTCACTGGGGAAATCTGCTACAAAGTACCTCTTTAAAGTGTAAAACCGTAAAGATGTCACCTTGAGTGTGCCTGACCCAAGTCACACTATTTTCATTCACCTCACATGCTTACGAAAGCTGGACAAAGACTGGAAAGTTGATTCTATGAATTATGGTGTTGGTGAACAATACTGACTATGCCACAAACTGCAAGAAACAAACAAAGCATTCAGCTTGTACTTCTTCAAACATACATTTGGGAGGGTAGCACCACTCTTGTCTCATTTACTTTGGATATGTCACCAAGACACAGCAGTCCCTCGAGAAAGACATCATGATGCTTGGTAAAGTAGAGGGCTGAGAAAAAGAAGGCTCAACAAGGTGGACTGACACAATAGTTCCAACAAGAGGAGAATACAACAACAGACATGGTGCTGGGTTGGTTATTGCTTTCTTCTTTTGTACACAGGGTCACTTATAGTAGGAACAAACTGAATGGTATCTAACAACAACCATCTTTTACCCAATTTCTTTACCATTTTGGGCAAAATTCATTCTAGTTTTATACAATGCATTTTTTAAAAAATATTGAGTTTAAACCAGTTGACAATCATCAGGTTTTTCTACATCTAGTTTTTCATAATCAGATTGAAAACAAGTCTTTCTTCCAAGGTTATCAATGAATGGGTAGATTCGAACGTCCAACCTTTTAATTAACAGCCAACTATTTTTTCATGACATTAGTTGGAATCAGCGACTGTTTTAAATATATTTAAGGCATGCTAAATATGAGAGACAGCTGGTAACTAGATTGTGGAAGCAGGCTCAACTGGCTCAATGGCTTCTAGTTCACAGCATTCAATTTTATGATCATTCTGTCTTCCTCAATCATCATTGAAACGGATGGGTAAAATTACCAAGTTGCTGCTAAGTAATGAAAATGGCAATGTCTTGGTCTGAAGACTGACACTAATGCCTAGGTGGTCAACCGTTAAATTTTCTGGTTTCACTTCAACAACTCACTACCATCGATTCAATGCTGACTCATAATGACATTATAGGACAGGGTTGAACTGCCCCGTTCCTTTCTGAGACTGTAACTGTTTACAGGAGTAGAGTCAGCTTTCCAACTTCAGACCTTGTGGAGTCACAGCCCTACAAGTAACTACTGCAACACCAGGGCTCCCTTTGGGTTTTGATTAGAAAGCACCATTGTGTTGCCCTTGTGAGCTTTCTCTTTAAATCTTTCTCCTTCCAAAGGCCAGACTATACAGCTATAGAGTCGCTTAACCCTTTGGCAGTGAAACAATCACAAATCCCCAATTTGTGGGATTGGATAGCCTGTCATGGTGACTTTAATATCAACACACCAGAAACTTGCCTGAAACAAGTTACATACCTACCCAGGTTTCCAAACCAGTAAAAAGCCGTGTGCATGTGTGTGTGCATCTTATGTTTACTACTGAATCCAACCTTCAGATATATGAAACTATTGACCATAAAATCGTGGAATTCTGAGCATACTTGGCACAAGTTAGAGTACAACTTAATAAAAGATGTAGTATTAATGCTCACATTTCTTTCTCACACGGGAATATGGAAAACAAAGCTAAATAATATAAACACTTGCTCTACTCAGGTTTTTTAACCTCCTTTTTCAAGTGAGAGGGGTGTTATCTATAGTCTATCTATTGGCTCATTTACAAAAAAGTAAATTTATGTTTACCTTCTTCTACTCCTAAAATAGTCTTCCCTCCATATACACGGAGAGGGGGACCAGGACTCCCAGCAGGTACCAAAATCTGAATGTATAAGTCTCTTACATAAAATGATATATTGTTTGCATGCGACCCATGCACATGTCCTGTGTACTTTAAATCACCTCCAGAGTAACGGTAACACCTAAACCACTATACATGCTATATAAGGAATACTTTATGCTCCCTCGTCTCTGAAGGATTGCTTGAGCACTCATCACTCAGTTGCTATCCCCCACGAAATATTTTCCATCAGGAGTTGGATGTAACAATGATGCAAAACCTTGAGATACAAATAGTCAATTGAACTTAAAGATCAAGTTTAGCAACCTGTCAATACACCATCCAAACAAATCACATGTGTTGAGTGGGTGTAAGGACTTTGAGAATTTTCTTAAGGATTCCCCATGACACTGTGGTTAAATATTGGGCTGGTGAAAGCACAAGGTCAGCAATTCAAACCCACCAGCCACTCCCCAAAAAAGATTTACAGTTTGGAAACCCTACATAGGATGACTATGGGTCAGAATTGACTCAGTGGTGGTGGAATTGGCTTTTTTGGTTACACCTGTGGTTCTCAACCTTCCTAATGCCGCAACCCCCCTTTAATACAGTTCCTCGTGTTGTGGTGCCCCCCAAACACAAAATTATTTTCGTGGCTACTTCATAAATGTAATTTTGATACTTTGATGAATCATAAGGTACATAGCTGATATTCAGAATATATTTTCATTGTGACTAATTGAACATAATTAAAGCATAGTGATTAATCACAAAAATATGTAATTATATATTGCTAAATATTTTTTCTAATGACAAATAAATGAATTTTTGTCTTGAAGTATGGTATATCATGGGTGCCAAAAGTAAAATAAATTGCTACATTTTGCAAAAGTATGCACAAAAGGCCAACATCAATGTGATGCTTGAGATAGCTCTTTTCTCACCAGATCAGAAGCATGTATTTTCCAATGGTCTTAGACAACACCTGTCAAAGTGTTGTTAAACACTGAAAGGGGTGGTGACTCACAGGTTGAGAACCACTGGGTTAGACCGTTCTTATATGAAAATTCTATACATATGAGCAACACAACTTACAAGAACATGTAACTACATCATGTCATACATTAATCATTTTCCTTAATTACATATATATACAAATTCATTAAACAACAGTCATTCTATTTTTAAAGTCAGGCCAAAAGAAAGACAAAGCTGATCATATTTCCAAACAAAGGTACACTAACATCAAATGCCTAATTTATTACTTAACTCTTATCCATAAAAATGGATCAATTAACCTAACAGTGGTGACAAAGAGAAAGTGGCTGACTGACTGGAAAAGTCCTTCCTGTTTACAAATACATATGTATCATAAAATGAAAACAGTAATTAATTACTTTTTAAGATAACACTTTTAAAATAATAAAATTTTAAAAAATAACACTTTTAATCAGGGATTTGAAACCGTCTTCACAGTTCAGTTATAACCAAGGAAGCAAAACTGAAACAGACTGGAAAGAATTAGTCTATGCTCTGTTGGAAAGTTAATCTTCCTCTTAGAAAATAAGGGCAGCCCAAGCAACGCCTAGCCACCACATCTCTTAGCCTGCAATCAGAAACAGCGCTGCCCTGCTCAAAGATGGCAGCAAATGCACCATTTAGAAAGTGTATTATCCACCCACCTGGTAACAATCCAATCTCCCGAATTAGATTCCTAAAAGGACTCCCTAACCCTCTTCCAAATCCTCTAATCCAGGGATAAAATCTACAAGGTTTCCCGTTCCGGTTTTCCTTCTGCTTCATCCAAATTTTAAAATGTTGAGACTCTTCTGATTTTGCTTCTTCAGACATGATTGAATCAGATCAAAACCCTGATTTAAATTAATATAAACTTACAGCCATTGAGTTCATGCTGACTCACATGGACCCTGTAAGGGCAGAACTCCTGCCCCTGTGAATTTCTGAGATTGTAACTGTTAACAGAAGTAGAAAGCCTCTTTACATCTTCCACTGAATCAAAAACAAACAGAACTTAGTGCCACCGAGTCAATTCTGACGCGTAATGACCCTACTGGGCAGGGTAGAACTGCCCCTGTGGGTCACACCACCACAAGCAGCTGCAATCAAGTCGATTCTGATTCAGTGAGCTTTGTAACTCTGATCCATATGATTCTCAATCACTGTGCTCTGTGAAGTACACTACCAGGCCTTTTCCTGCAAGGCACTTCTGGCTGCTTTGATCCACCAATCTTTCCATTCTTAGCCTAGTTAGTAGCTAAGTGGGAACATGTTTGTGCTGCCCAGGGCCTCTACAAGAGATCTCAAAGAAGTAGTTAGTATATAGGGTCACTATGAACCAGAGAAACCTTGATACCTGTGGTTCCAAGGATACATACGTGCACATGCACAGTTACACACATACACACACACAGTGAGTAATTTTTAGATGAAAAAGACAGAGAAACAACGAAAGTGAACTAAATCTACCCCCTGCACAAATCTGAAAAGTTCCCAATAGGATTGTGATGTTGATCAAATTACCACATCCTAGAAGCAATCAACTGTCATTTGATGCACCAAAAGATCAAAACTGAGAACGCTTGTTGAGGCCCTTGTTGCCAAAATGCTAATAATCTAGTATACATGAGCATGACTGAGAAATTCACATTTGCTTTTATAATCAATGACAGCGTCTAAATACTTAACTTCTTCATGGATAGAGGACCTTCCAGCAGCTGTTAATGAAGATTGAGTAAGAACATCTAAGAAGTTAACTCTAGGTCTCCTGGTTATTTCCTCAGTTGTACAAATCTGAGGCCTTTCAGTACATGCTATATGTGGAATCAGAAGATGTTATTACAGATTTCATATATACATTCAGTTCACATTCGACATTGGTTAAATGTTTCAGGCACTATTCTGGAAGCTGGGGATACTCTAGAGAAGGCAAAGTGCCTATATTAAAATACCTTATATGAAGGTAGAAGAAAGAAATCATAAATTGGGATAAGAGCTGAAAGAGCCCTAATAAAATGATTAAACAAGAAAAAAGTAAGCTATCTTAAATAACTCCAAGAGAGCAAGACCCGAGGAAAGGAGGCTAATTAAGTATCATTTTCAGTTTGAATTAATTAATGTTTTAAAAAAAGATATCCAGAAAGCCAGAGAAATGGAGTGACATTGTTTAAACTCCAATCCAGAGCTTGAGCCAAGATCAGACTTCAGAAACCAGTGTCTTTTATAATGCCTATTAATGCTTCTGCTGTGGCGTTTCACCTTTTACAGGACAGTCTGAATAACACAAAGAGGAACACAGGATAGACTACAAGGTTCATATGCCCACCACGCCCCTCCCAATCGGTTTGGTTGATATTTATAGCATGCTGGATCTAAAACTTTTATGGATAAGTTTCCAAGAAATACAGGTCAGAGGTGTAAAGCAACAATAAATGAAAACTCCCATTTTCCCCACTTCTAAATGGCAGCCCTGCCAGTAGAAAATCCCCATGTAAGGCAGAGTTGTTGATTTTGTGTATCACTTTTGCTTTGGAGAAGTAAATTCGCTTAAGGTTTAGATTTGCTCCACACCTGCCTTGGGAAACTCGGTTAAGATTCTATCCTATGCTACAGTATTCTGAAATACTTCTGCTTTTCCACTAAAACCTTACAATGTAGCTTTTGGAAGAAAAAAAGACCCACGATTAATGAACTGCTGAGAATTCTGACTCTCTGGAGATGATTTTATTAAGAATCCTATTTCCAAATAGCCATTCAGTGCTTCAAAATAAGTACTCATCTAATTTAATTGTGATGACTTCACCAGACAGTAACAGCCCAAGATGATGTTTACAAAAGCACTTGTCACTCCCTTTAGAAGTACCAATGAGGTTGGGGAGTGGGGTACGGGGAGAGAATGTTTCATACTTTCTGGGTGTTTATAGTCTGCAACCAGTGATAAAGTGACACTTAAGATTAAAGAGCAAAGCACTTCAAGTTTGGGACCTCCCGTAAACTATCCTACGTTCACTGGGTTGCCTCAGCCCCCAGGTACCTGGGACAGGTATTCCGAGTCTCCATGTGCTTGTGCTAGGAAGCACTCTAGGAAGGGACCCCGGGATGCTATTTTACCCGCCGACGACAGGCTCCAACATGAGGAGCTACTCCAGCGGAGCTTGCAGCCACACCACAGCAGCTGGGAAAGAAACGTGACCCGCCCAGCAGCCAGGCTTCGGCCAGCGGAGCGAGGTGCAGCCTTCCCAGTCGCTACCATTCACAAGCACTTGCGCTCTGGCCAGACAACCTTTTGGAATCTACGCGGACAACCACCCCAAGGGGCACGCATTCTTACCCCCTTGGGCAAAGCAAGGCGTTGGGGGCGAGGCCCCAGGGCTCCTCGGCGGCGCTGGGATTTAAAAACACGTCCGTGAAGCCCACCACAGGTTTCCCGCTCCTAAAACACACTTCTGCGTGAAGAGACACCTGAGTGGCAGGCGGGTCCGGGGCGCCGGCGTAGACGCGATGGCGCCAACGCCGCTCTCCGCTGAGGCGCCCTCAGGAGGCGTCCGAACGCGTCGCCCGCCCGCCGGAGACGTCCGGCCGCGCCTCAGCAAGGCGTCCCGCGGGCCGCCCGGCGCGCGTCCTTCGAGCCGGCAGGAAGCGCGGCACGGGCGCCGGAGCCGCCGGCCCGGACCTCGAGGAACTCGCCGCCCGCCAGCGCGGGGCCCAGGCCCCGCCGCGACCCCCGCCCTCGGCCGCCCTCAGCCGCGCCGCATCCGGGTCCCGCGCCTCCGCTCTCACCTGCCCGGCGCCCCGCGCAGCGCGCTCCAGATCCTGTGCGCCATCAGTAGCCGCGGCCGCCCCGCTCGTCACCTCCCGCCCGCCCGGCGCGGCACTCCGCCCGCCCGCCGCTGCCGTCGCCGCTGCCGCCGCCTCAACCGACGGAGCATGCGCGCCCGCGCCTCCCGTGGAGCTGTATGACTGGCGGGTCCTTGAAGGTCCCCGGGACACCCAGACTCCAGCCTTCCTTGCAAGCAATAGGAAGAGGAGGGATTGGGCGTATACTTGTGACAAGATGGGCGGATTCTACATTTAGGATGGCAGCTTAACTTTGACCGGTCTGGATCTCCATATGAACCATATCAGTAGGGTGTGAACTCCACCCACAGGAACCAAGCTATTGGTTGCAAGCTTGAGGGAGAATTAATCCATTGTCTCCAGCAGCAGGGAGCAGAGCATACCCATCCCAGTCAAGGAGTATTTGTAATTCCTGCATTTAACATTTGAATGCTTACTTTCTTGGAATGTTTGAGCTTGGGGTCTTAAAAACAAATTGCCCAGCCAGTCACTTTACATGAAGAACAATAAAAGTAAGGTAAAAATATTTGCATAAGGCCTTCAGTCATCATCTCCAGGCTCTTAAAGGGGTAGGTTTGGCTGCTGGTCTCACATATCAAAGAGCCAGCAAAGCATCAGACATCCTGTCCTGCCCACAGATAGTGGCATGTTCAGTCCCTTTCACTTCCCTTCTCCCAACTGCCTGCAGAGACCTGCACAAAAAAGGTCGAGCAACACACACAGCAATGGTGTGCCCAACAGTGGGAAGAGGAGGAAGGGAAGAAAGGTGGGGGGAGGGGGGGCAGAGGTGACAGAAGAAGAATAAGCATCAGGTGTCGGGGGAAGCCAGCCCCTAACACATCATTATGAGTCCGGTGGGCGCAATTGTATAGCGATAATAAATATTATAGTAAAGTTACAGAGCATGAGAGAAAGAGAAATATTGAAATAAATGGAGTCAGACACAATTCATAGTAGCACACTCAGCTCAGCCCCGCTTGGTGGTCTACGTGGAGAGAGAGATATTTGATGCTAACCCAGGTTTTTATATTCTCCGGGGGCATGCAAGCCCCCTAATTACAGGTGAGGACATATAGTAGAAACCTGGTAAAAAAAATTATTTTTTTAATTGACCCAGAAAGGTAAAGAGGCTTGATCAAGGTCAGTCAGCTGGTATTCAAATTGCTAAGCCCTTTAATTTTGCTGAATTCCCTACTAGTCATTCCTCATGACCCCCTGAAATGACCTCACCATGCTCCTTGGATTCCCAAATATTTTTGTGCCAACCTTCCTCAGCTTAATAAGAACATAGAGGAACCATTCTCAGACTCAGGAGGCTGGTAGCACCTGGGAGAATTTCTGAGAAGAGTCAGGAAGCATTTTGGTAGAGGCTGTAAGCATGACACAGCCTTCCTGCTGATAGCTCTTCCTCCTTCCTCCCTAGAGAGAGTCTAAATGAACTTAAAATTTGTGAGGATCCTGGACCAGGTTATTTTTAATCTTTCCTTCCCTACACCACTCCACATCTGTTTATCTTGACCAAACTTTTCCCAACTTCTCAGACTCAAATTCACTTCCCTGTGAAGCTTTCTACTCCTGTAAAGAGTTACAGACTCTCCCAGCCCCCACCTCACTATCATGACTCCAGTTCTACCTTACAAATCCGGCTAGACCAAAGCATGTACACTGGTGCTCTGGACATACAGAATTCAGGACAGATAAACCCCTTAGGAGCAGTAATGGGAGTAGCCATACCACGAGGGTAGGGGGAAGGTGGGGGGTGAAAGGGGGAACTGACTGCAATGATCACTGTATAACCACGCCCTCCTGGAGGGTGACTGGGGGGCATGAACAACAAGAACTTGGGTGAATGGAGACAGCGGATTCTGTACAATATGAAAAATAATAATTTATAATTTATCAAGTGTTCATGAGGTAGGGAGGGTTGGGAAGGAGGGAAATAAAAGGAGCTGATACGCTCACATTGAAAGAAAATGATGATTACAGCATATGTACAAATGTGCTTGACAAAATTGATGTATGGATTGTTATAAGAGCTGTAAGGGCACCCAATAAAATGATTTACAAAAATAGAGAGTTTCAGACTTGGAAACTCAGAGGTAGTTCTACCCTGTCCTGTGTAAGGTTGCTATGGGTCAGAATCAACTCTATAGCAATGCGTATGGTTTTGGGAGTCAACCTTGAGATTCTTACCTCAGTCTTGCAGGCAATTGCTGGCTTTCCTGCGGTTTCTGCAGTAGTTTACAAGTAATATGAGGGATGGAATGCTCTCTTGGTTCCCTCTACATCATCAAGTGAAATTTAAAATGACAATTGGTTGTAAGCGAAGGCATTCTTTTAAGAACCAATTTCTCAGCTCAACTCATATTTTTAGCTATGCTGTTTAGGAGGGAGTAGTGTTATGGTGTAGTTTTATGTTAGGTAGCTAGAGCTGGGACCAGGGTGTCTACTGGGCAGGCTCCAAATTCAGGCACTTGAGGCAGGGAGGCAGTGCACCTAGGTGGGCGCAAACCAGGCCAGGTGGGCTTAATTTAGCCAATGGGGTCAACCAGTAATGTCGACCACGCCTCCCAGCCGAAGGCACTAAAGGCCAAACCTGGAGACCACCTCCCTCTTTTGCTGTGGTCTCTCTCTCTCAATCCTTTCTTTCCCCCTCCCCCCTCTCTCCCCTCTTTCTCTTCTCCTCTCCTCTCTTCTCTATCACCTTCTCTCCTTAATAAAAACCCATTTGGATCACCAATTAGTCTTCGACATGAATTCTTTCTCCTGTAATGCCAAGGACTGAGGTATTTCCCACCAGAGAAACATGGTTGGCAGCTCAAAACTACCATCAGCTCTGAGAAAGATTGGTTTTTCTACTGCCATAGACAGTTACAGTCTCAGAAACTCAGAGGGTCACTGTGAGTCAGCAGTGACTTGATGACAGTGAGTTTGGGTTTTATTTTTTAGTTTTAGGGAGAGGGCTCAGAGTTCATATACCAGCACACCTGCACAGAGATTGTTTCTGAGGAGGAGGAGGACTCCAGGCCCTAGGATTCAAGGGGACTAGACTTAAGGTGTCCCTGAAAGCAAACTCAGATATGTTAAACAGTACAGTTTACAAGACTGGTCCAGAGCCGAACAACCAAGGCATTGGGGGCATGACTCATGACTGTGCAGCCCAGAACGGCAGCCTCGATTCAAGGATACACTCAGGCAAGTCTCTAAGCCCCACCATGGGCTGCCTAAGGGGTAATCCACGTTCCAATGCCCTCTGCCTGGTGGCAAGAGTGTTCACATCCCTGGTCAATGGTCTGAAGGAATTCACAGGCAGCTTAATCCACGTGGGGACTGTGCAAATAGAATTTGGGTTTTCACTGTTATCCACAGACTTCTGAAAATTGTTAATTCTCAGAATTTCAGTTGAAAGGTAGGCTTGATGATCTGCTTCTGAGGGGGTCACTATGGTGCACACAGCAGGTCACTGTGCATGCACACAGGAATCAGTTCAACAGCAGCCAACAGCATTCTCCCTTATGTTGCTTGATGTTTGCTTTATGCCCACATCTTCTTTTCTCTCTCTCTCTCTCTCTCTCTCTCTCTCTCTCACACACACACACACACACACACACACACACACACACTTACACAAGCACACACTGGTATTTCAAAAAATTCCTGAAAAATTCTATTCTCTTTTGATTCCTTGTTCCACTAACTTTTGGGAGCCCGCTTGTGTACATATATGACAACATTTGTTTGCTGAAAGTGAGGAGGAATTGAATCACTTGCTGAAGATCAAGGATTGTAACCTTCAATATGGGTTACAATTCAATATAAGGAAGACCAAAATCCCCACAACTGGACCAATAGGTAATAAACAGAGATAAACAGAGAAAAGGCTTAAGTTGTCAAGGATTTTGTCTTGCTTAGATCCACTATCAATGTTCATGGAAACAGCAGTCAAGAGATCAAAAGATGTATTGTAATGGGTAAATCTGCTGCAGAACACCTCTTTATAGTGTTGAAGAACAATGATGTTACTCTGAGGACTAAGGTGCACATGACCTAGGCCATGCTATTTTCCATTGCATCATATGCATGTGAAAGTTAGACACTGAATAAGGAAGGCTGTAGAAGAACAGATGCATGGAATTGTACCATGGACTGCTGAAGGACTGACCAATCTGTATCAGAAGAAATAAGGCCAGAGTGCTCCTTAGAGGCAAGAATGGCAAGACGCCATCTTACATACTTTGGACATGTTGTCAGGAGAGACCAGTCCCTGGAGAAGAACATCCTATTTTGTAAGGTGGAGAAGAAATGAAAAAGAGGAAGTCCTTGAAGAAGTGGATGGACTTAGTGGCTTCATCGGTGGCTCGGGCACAGCAACAATTTTGAGGATGGTGCACGACCCTACAGAGTTTCATTCGGTTGTATATGAGGTCAAACAAATCCAAGTGTCCTCAATGGCACGCAACAACAAGTAGCCAGAGCAGAGAGGAGCAATCTGCCCTCTGGGACTTCCCTGGGAAGGTCCTCTATGGAAACTGAGAAACTCTAAGACCCTATGATCATGAGTCATAGGTGGTCGGAAGGCCCCAGAACAAATCCAGTAAGCCTTTCTAATCTGTGCTCGTCTCCGTGTCTCAATAATGGCCTCATTCTCACTTATGTAGTCCTGCCTGAGACAGTGATGAATTGCTCTGCCTCCAATCACATTTTTGTGGCAGATTTCATCCATTTCTATAATTAGCAACATGGCCACACAGCCTTTGGACCCCATTATGGCCTCATGCTGATGGTCTCCTTCATCTAAATCATCTCCTAGTTTTGTCTTTCTTCATTAATTGGATATCTGAGATACATATGGAAGGGGGATTATCTCTACAATAAGAGAAAGGGATGAGGTGGTGGTGGTGTGGAGTGGGGTGGCACACCATCTCAGAGAATGAGAACAGATGTTTCAATGGTTCCCACTGCAGTGGGGAAACTGCAGGTACACTAAAAGAACACAACAATGACAACATTAAGGTCTTAGAGCTTAAGGACTCCCACCCTCCTTAGGCCTCTCTTTCAACTATAAAATGTAGCTCTAAAATGCAGAGCTTCTCGGACACAGTTTTCAGGAAGCCTGTGGATCCAGCAAAGCCCCAATCTCAGCAGAACCAATTTGGCAACCCACAGGTCTGATTTTTGACCAGTCAGCTCACTTGGTCTAGATCACTCAATTATGTTCACATAAATTACAACAAACAGGTTCACACTGTCACCACATTTTCTAGATAAGAAAACTGGAACAGAATTAAGCTGCCAAATTACTTGGCTTCTTATAAAAGAAATAGCCAAGTGAATGTTTTGGAAAACAACAGCTCCCGCTATGTTGCACAGGGAGCCCTGGTGGCATAGTGGTTTTCACTTGGGCTGCTACCAACATAGTTCAAAACCACCAGCCACTCTGAGAGAGAAAGGTTAGGGCTTTCTACCCCTGTAAAGAGTTGCAATCTCAGAAACTCACAGGGGCTGCTCTACCCTGTCCAATAGAGTTGCTCAAAGTCAGGGTTGCTGTGAGTCACAAAAGATGCAATGGCAGTGAGTTTTCAGTTTGGTTATTAAGCAAAATTATCAAATTCTGAAACTATTGTTTCTCGATCTAGCCTCCATCCAGATCTGCCTAAACACTTAAAAAAAATAAATCATTTTATGGGGGCTCTTACAGCTCTTATAACAATCAATTGTATCAAGCACATTTGTACCTATGGTGCCATCATCATTTTCAAAACATTTTCTTTATACTTGACCCCTTGGTATCAGCTCCTTTTTCCCCCTTCTCTCCCACTCTACCACCCTTATGAAACCTTGATAAATTATAATTTCATATCTTAAAGTGTCCACTGACTCCACCAATGTTTCTGTTGCTTGTCCCCCTGGGGTGTGGGTGTTAATACATCAATCATTGCTATCTGTTTCCCCTATCTTCCCCCTACCCTCATGGTATCACTACTCCCATTACTTTTCCTGAAGGGTTTATCTGTCCTGGATTCTGTGTGTTGAGAGTTCTTACCTGTACCAGTGTACCTTCTCTGGTCTAGCAGGCTTTGTAAGGTAGAGCTAAGGTCATGATGGTTGGAGTGGGTGAGTGGGAGAAGAAGCACTGAAGAACTAGACAAATGGTGTGTACTGTGGTATGAGTTGGGGTGCCAGTCCCCCACCACTAATCTTGGGTTCAATAAGCACAGTTGTATGGTAGAGATATATAAGTATTATCTTAAAGTCATCGGGAGCATGAATGATAGAAGAGACATTACAATAATGCAGTCAGACACAATTCATGGTAGCATGCTCACCTCCTGGATGGCCATGATATTACCCGCCAGGTCCACGCAGAGTGTGGGACGAAGGGAGGTGGGATGGAGACCAGGCAGGAGGCTCGAGGACTGGGCTGGAGGCTGGAGCCCCAGCACGAGGATGGCTTCCCCTGACAAATGGCGCACAACGGGGGACAATATGAATTATACCCCATGTAACAATTATACAGCCCCACCGGAATGTAGAGTGAATTTGAAAATTGTGTGATGTGAGGATCCAGTGTGGGGACTGAGAGAGAAGTAGTGGAAATAGTGAATGAGTATTTTAAAGAGGATAATGGGAGCAAGGTAAAAGTAAACCTGAAATTTATGGTACCATGCTCATCTACTTACTGAAAGGACAAGGTGTAAAAGTAATGAAGAAAAAGATACAATGTTTTCTAAAAGTAGTAAAAAGGTATAATCCATGGTTCCCAGAGGAAGGAACTTTTGATTTAGAGATCTGGGAGGAGGTCATTGTAAACTTAAAGGAAGCACAGAGATGAGGAGCGTATCCCTATGGAGAAGTGGTCTTTGTGGGTTCAAGTTAAGATGGTTTTAAAACTTTTGCAGGAGGAAGAGAATGAGGATGATCAGTCTAGTGAGAAGTCATGTGTCTATTCAAATCTAGAAAAGCAAGCTAACGTGTCTGTGAATAAGCATGATTTAGGTGATGAAACTTTATGAAAAACTGAAAAGGCAGGGATTGATTTGTTATCTAAAGCCTCCAATTCTAGAACAGAACCTCATGGCCAAAGCCTATATGCTCTTGCGAGACTGCAGACTCCGAAGGTTTAAAGGTGATACAGTACTAGAGGCAGTGGATTGCAAGATCCAAAGCATGGTTATAAAGCAATCCCAGGAAGCTCCCTTGCTTTCAAAGGTAGAGAAAGCCAAGAAGCAGAACAGGCAATGTCTAAGATGCCCAAACTTAAATCAGATGAGAAGCAGTCAGAACGGGTTTCAGGCAGATGAGAAGATTTTAGGCAGAGCTAAAAGAACAGAGCCTGAGTCAGAAGGGGACATAGTAAAAGCAGCTGCTCTCCTGCTGGAATTTAGTGTAAGAAAGGCCAGAGATTGTAAAACAATGAAGCAAGTCGGCCCTGGAGGTAGAGAGATTAGCTCCAAAGAAATGCAAACTAGGAGAGCTAGCACTGAAGGTGAAGTTCAGGAAGTGGAACTCCAAGATAGACAGATTGAAAAGAGTAGTTCAGAGAATAGACATAAAGAAGCAAAGTATAGGAAAGCACCTTTACTATCCAAAGTAGGAAGAGGGATTGCAGAAGGAGATTTAGAATGTAAAATGTCTTATCCTGTTAGAGTTGTTAGCAGACAGACTTAAGGGGAAACAACCAAAAGAAATTCATAATGCCTTTCCCTTTAAGTTGCTAAAAGATTTCAAGCAGGCAATCAATGATTATGGCCCAGACTCACATTTTGTAATTAGCTTGAAAAGGGCTCTAGCAGAGTGAGAGCTGGACACCTACAGACTGGAGAGCTTTAGCGAGAATTTGTCTTTACTCTTCAGAATCCTTGCGATATCAAATGCTATGGAAGGAAGCAGCCCTTGTACAAGCTTGGAAGAATGCTGAGGATGGGATAGATACAGGAATTCATCAATTGCTATGGGATGCGAATTATATTACAGTTGAGGAGTCTCAACTACAGTTTACTGAACAGACAATAGGACAGATGCGTGAGGTTTGCTTAAGGGTCTGGGAAAAGATAATTCCATCAGAAGAGAGAAAGCCGAGTTACACGGCTATAAGACAACGGAATGATGAGCCTTATGCTGACTTTGTGTCCCGACTGGAAGATGCTATTTCCAAGTGTGTGAAGAATGTTCAGGCAGTAAAAGACCTAGTGCATAATCTATCTTATGATTTCTCAAATAAGCACTGTAAAAATGCCTTGCGTCCCTACAGGGAACAGGGCACTTTGCTGGGTTATTTTAGGATATGCAGGAATGTAGAGGCAGAGGCATACAAGGCAGACCTCATGGCAGCTACATTGGCAAATTATATCAGACCAGTAGAAAGTGCTTTAGTTGTGGGAAGGCAAGTCATCTTCAAAGAGAGTGTACGCACACCAGGCTGCGGCCAATGTCAGAGTATGGGCCAGGACCATGGAGATCGGGTTTAAAAGAACCTGAACTTTGCCTCCACTGTAGGAAGGGAACTCAT
This sequence comes from Tenrec ecaudatus, assembly GCF_050624435.1. Classification (NCBI taxonomy): domain Eukaryota; kingdom Metazoa; phylum Chordata; class Mammalia; order Afrosoricida; family Tenrecidae; genus Tenrec; species Tenrec ecaudatus. Next base: position 141,785,809 of record NC_134541.1, on the reverse strand, counting down.
TGGGCGCACCAATGTCATTCAAAGATCAACAGTGAAGGGTTGCCATTAGGAAAGACTTCCCGGAGGGAAAATAGTGGAAGGAGCTTGATGCAGAACCCTCATAGCAGAGCATGGGAGGCAAGGTGTCTGCCTACTGGAGCAAAGAAGATCTTTGAGAGAAATGGCAGTTATCTCGTAGCCTCACAGCAGGAGACCAGACTTGGCCAAACAGGCAAAAACCTAGTCTCCATTCTCACTGCAGTTGGTTTGAATAACCAAGAGATGGTTCAGAAGCCCTCACTGGAGTTTGATCCTAAAAAGCAGGAATCTCTTATTGAAAGATTAATACAGTTTCTATCAGGAAGATTTAACCTTAGTAATCAAGAAATTAAAATTGATACTGGAGTTGATAAGAGTTGTGAGGAAAAGCCAAAAGCTGTGATTGAATCAGAAATGAAGAGCAGTAATTGGGTCCGCTACCTAAATGAACTATAGGATGTTTATTAAGAAAGTCCAACATAAATTCTCAAAGTGTTGCTGGAGTTATTGGTCAGGATTGTGAAGAAGAAATTAAGGCAGTAATGAGTTCTGATATACCATGGTTTATAAAAAAGGAGGATCGCTCAAGCCAATTTTTCCTTCCTTGAATTTCTAGAGTAAAAATGTATACCTACCAGGAAAGAGTACTTGAGAAGTTTGACCACCCTTTAAATCAAGCGGTTTTCTGGAATGCTGTTGTGGAGAAACAGCGCCCCCACATGGAATTAGAAATTGAAAGAAAAAGGTTTGTTAACTGTGGATGCCGGGTCATTTCCTTAGGGCATTCAGGAGGGCCTAAGACCCTCCCATTAACTTCCCCTAAAGCCAGCCTAGAGGGAATGAGTGAAGTTAACCAAGACAGAATATTGCAAGGTAAAATCATACAGTGTGAGAAGCCTGAAAAGCAAAATGTCTTAATTGAGCCTATAACCTTATTGGTAAGCTTGGAGAAAAAAATGTCTGCTTGTAAGTTACTTCAAGATCAGCTGAACAAATTTATTAAGCATTTTTTTCAGTCTTTCAAGGTATGATAATAAGTTCTCCCAATTAGTTAGCTCTCTTAATTCTCTGAGTGATTGGGAGCCAGTATTTACATAACAATGAAGGCTATCTAACTAGTAGTTTTACTGGTTCAAGACCTAGCAAGGTAACTGAGACTGCTAGCAATGCTTTAATATTTAAATTGTTAAAACAGAAGGGGGAGAAGAGGAATCTTATATGTGACAAAGTTCATTTAGTCATTTTAACTAAAAAAATTTTCTCCTTAATAAAAGCTTGTAGTAAAATTAGGGAATATAAACACATTTTCAATTCTACAGAGAAAATTGATCCTAAAAAATCTGAGGATGATGGAAACCGTGTTTGGGGTCCAGGTCCATTCACCTGGAGAAAAGGATATGCATTTCTGTTTTTTACAGAATAAAACTGATGGACTCCCTTTAAAAGGACACAACCACATTTGGAAAAAGATGGACAAGGAAGACAATGGAGAAGCACTGTTTACCCCACAACAAGTAGGATCTACTCCCTTCTGATAAGGATAGTAGTTGTCTGTTTCTTTGTAGGAGACACTAGAGAGGTCAAACCTGTCCAAGGACGACCAAGGTTAGGCTGCCATCCTAAATGTAGGATAAACCCATCTTGTCACATGTATACCCCCAACCCCTCCTCTTCTTACTGAGTGTATTTCCCTAGACCACCCCCTCTAATTACTGTATTACCCATAGCACAGCCCCTTCCTGTGATGTATGTCCTCACCAATGAAAAAAAAACTGAAAAAGACTGGGAAAAGTTACAGTCTATGCTCTGTTAGAAACTGAATCTCCCTCTTACAAAACAAGGGCAGCCCAAGCAACGCCTAGCCACTCTCTCAGCCTGCAATCAGAAACAAGGCTGTCCTGCTCAAAGATGGCAGCAAATGCACCATTTCGAATGTGTATTATCCACCCACCTGGTAACAATCCAATCTCCCGAATTAGATTCCTAAAAGGACTCCCTAACCCTCTTCCAAATCCTCTAATCCAGGGATAAAATCTATAATGTTTCCCATTCTGGTTTTCTTTCTGCTTCATGCAAATTTTAAAATGTTGAGTCTCTTCTGATTTTGCTTCATCAGCCATGATGGAATCAGATCAAAACCATGATTTAAATTAATATAAACTTACAGCCATTGAGTCCATGCTGACTCACATGGACCCTGTAAGGGCAGAACTCCTGCCACTGTGAGTTTCTTAGATTGTAACTGTTAACGGAAGTAGAAAGCCTCTTTACATCTTCCGCTGAATCAAAAACAAACCAAACTCAGTGCCACCGACTCAATTCTAATGCATAATGACCCTACTGGGCAGGGTAGAACTGCCCCTGTGGGTCACACCACCATAAGCAGCTGCAATCAAGTCGATTCTGATTCACAGTGAGCTTCTTAACTCTGCTCCATATGATTCTCAATCACTGTGCTCTGTTAAGTACACTGCCAGGCCTTTTCCTTCAAGGCACTTCTGGCTGGTTTGATCCACCAATCTTTCTATTCTTAGCCTAGTTAGTAGCTAAGTGGGTACGTGCTTGTGCTGCACAGGGGCTCTACTATAACAAAACTGAGCTCTCAAAGAAGCACTTAGTATATAGGGTCGCTATGAACAAGAGCCACCTTGATGCCTGTGGTTCCAAGGATACATATGTGCACATGCACAGTTACACACATACACACACATAGCGGGTAATTTTTAGATGGAAAAAAGAGAGAGAAAAAACGGTGAAAGTGAACTAAATCGACTCCTTGCACAAATCTGAAATGTTTCCTATAGGATTGTGATGTTGACCAAATTACCACATCCTAGAACCAATCAACTCTCAAGACCAAATTTGATGCCCCAAAAGATCAAAACTGAGAAAGCTTGTTTAGTCCCTTGGTTGCCAAAATGCTAATAATCTAGTGCACATGAGCATGACTGAGAAATTCACATTTGCTTTTGTAATCAATGACAGCATCTAAATGCTTATCTTCTTCATGGATAGAGTACCTTTATGAAGACAAAGGTGGCAGCTGTTAATGAAGACCGAGTAAGAAAACCTAAGAGGTTAACTCTAGGTCCCCGGTTATTTCCTCAGTTGTACAAATCTGAGACCTTTCAGTACATGCTATATGTGGAATCAGAAGATGTTATTACAAATTCTATTCATGCATTCATTTCACATTCAACATTGGTTAAATGTTTCAGGCACTATTCTGGATGCTGGGGATACTCTAGAGAAGGCAAACAAAGGCCCTGTATTCACATACCTTATATGAAGGTGGAAGAAAGAAATCAGAAATTGTGGTAAGAGCTGTAAGAGCCCATAATAAAATGATTAAAAAGAAAAAAAGGAAGCAACCTTAAATGACTCCAAGAGAGCAAGGCAAAGGAAAGGAAGCTAATTAAGTACCATTTGCAGTTTGAATTGGGGTAGTGGAAATAATAACAGAACAAGTAGATTAAGGATATATTTTAGAGGTGCTATTGACACAGTGGCTACAACAATGGGTGCAGCAAACATAAGAACAATGCAGGACCAGGAAGACTTTCCCTCAAATGTACACAGGGCTGAACTAAAAATGACTGAATGGCACCTAACAACAAGACTGAAGGGCAGAGAAGCCCTGGGGGTGGGTAGTGGGGAAGGCAAATAGGTGCTAACCACCAAGCCAGCTGTATGCTAAGGCTTTCTGTTCCAGTAAAATCTCAGATAGCCAAAGGGGCAGTTCTGCTCTGTCCCATAGGGTCACTATGAGTTGTAATCAACCCACTGGCAAATGAATTAAGGATGACTTTCAAAACTCTTACTTCACAGGTTTGCGAGAGATACTGGTGCTTTTTTGTGTGAAAAGACTTCCGGAGGCAGGAGCTAGTCTGATGAGTGGAAATCTGGACACATTCAGATACCTAAAGACAAATCAAGTGAAGAGAGCTTGTATGTTTATCAAGGAGATAAACATCAGAGGTAGACAGTTTACTAATAATATTCAAATCACTGGGCAAGATGAGCTCACCTGAGAATACAGGCAGAAAAGGACAAAGAGAGGCCAGAAGCCCTGTGGTGTCCTACAAGGAGAGGAAGAATAGAGGAGAGGGAAGATGGGGAAAAGGAGAAAAACTAACAAGAGACAGAAAGAAAAATAAAGTAGGAAGACAGCAATAAAAAGACAGTATCAAAGAGGAAACCGATTACAAGGATCTACATGTGACCTCCTCCCTGGGGGATGGACAACAGAAAAGTGGGTGAACGCAGATGTCGGACAGGGCAAGATATGACAAAATAATAATTTATAAATTTTCAAAGGTTCATGAGGGAGTGGGGAGAGGGGAAAAAATGAGGTCCTGATGCCAAGGGCTTCAGTGCAGAGCAAATGTTTTGAGAATGATGAGGGCAATCAATGTATAGGTGTGCTTTACACAATTGATGTATGTATGAATTGTGTTAAGAGTTGTATGAGCCCCTAATAAAATGATTATAAAAATAAAATAAAATACAAAAGAACTTTTAAAAAAGGCAGTATTCTGGGAGTGTCCTTTATATGTTTCTCAAGTCTGGCCCACCCCCTCCTCCACCCAAATTCTATTAATTAATGTTTTAAAAAGGAGGGCCAGAAAGCCAGAGAGATGGAGTGACACTTTGTAAACTGCAGTCCAGAGCTTGAGCCAAGATCAAACTTCTGACACCAGTGTTTTCCATAATGACTAGTAATGCTTCCCCTCTGGCGGTCCCCTCTTACAGGAGGACAGTCTGAATAACACAAAGAGGAACACAGGATAGACTACAAGGTTCCTATGTCCCCCACCCACCTCCCAATCGGTTTTGTTGATATTCAGAGCAAGCTGGATCTAAAATCTTTATGGATAACTCTCCAAGAAATACAGGCCAGAGGTGTAAAGCAGCCATAAATCAAAACTCCCATTTTCCCCACTTCTAAATGGCACCCCTGCCACTAGAACATCCCCATGAACAGGAATGTAAAACAGAGTTGTTGATTTTGTATATCACTTTTGCTTTGGAGAAGTAAATTCGCTTAAGGTTTAGATTTGCTCACACCTGCCTTGGGAAACTCGGTTAAGATTCTATCCTATGCTACAGTATTCTGAAATACTTCTGCTTTTCCACTAAAACCTTTTACAATGTAGCTTTTGGAAGAAAAAAACCCCCACGATTACTGAACTGCTGAGAATTCTGACTCTCTGGAGATGATTTTATTAGGAATCCTATTTCCAAACAGCCATTCAGTGCTTCAAAATAAGTACTCATCTAATTTAATTGTGATGACTTCGCCAGACAGTAACAGCCCAAGATGATGTTTACAAAAGCACTTGTCACTCCCTTTAGAAGTACCAATGCGGTTGGGGGAGTGGGGTGCGGGGAGAGAGTGTTTCATACTTTCTGGGTGTTTATAGTCTGCAAACAGTGATAAAGCGACACTTAAGATTATTTAAAGAGCAAAGCACTTCAAGTTTGGGACCTCCCGTAAATTATCCTACGTTCACTGGGTTGCCTCAGCCCCCAGGTACCTGGAAAAGGTATTCCGAGTCGCCATGTGCTTGTGCTAGGAAGTACTCTAGGAAGGGACCCCGGGATGCTATTTTACCCGCCGACAACAGGCTCCAACATTAGGAGCTACTCCAGCGGAGCTTGCAGCCACACCACAGCAGCTGGGAAATAAACGTGACCCCGCACGGCAGCCAGGCTTCGGCCAGCGGAGCGAGGTGCAGCCTTCCCAGTCGCTACCATTCACAAGCACTTGCGCTCTGGCCAGACAACCTTTTGGAATCTACGCGGACAACCACCCCAAGGGGCACGCATTCTTACCCCCTTGGGCAAAGCAGGGCGTTGGGGGCGAGGCCCCAGGGCTCCTCGGCGGCGCTGGGATTTAAAAACACGTCCGTGAAGCCCGCCACACAGGCTTCCCGCTCCTAACACACACTTCTGCGGGAAGAGACACCTGAGTGGCAGGCGGGCCGCGGCGTCCGCCTAGACGCGATGGCGCGAACGCCGCTCTCCGCTGAGGCGCCCTCACGAGGCGCCCGCCCGCCGGGACGTCCGGCCGCGCCTCAGCAAGGCGTCCCGCGGGCCGCCGGGCGCGCGTGCTCCGAGCCAGCAGGAAGCGCGGCACGGGTGCCGGAGCCGCCGGCCGGGACCTGCAGGAGCTCGCCGCCCGCCAGCGCGGGGCCCCGTAGCCGCCGCGACCCCCGCCCTCGGCCACCCTCAGCCGCGCCGCATCCGGGTCCCGCGCCGCTCTCACCTGCCCGGCGCCCCGCGCAGCGCGCTCCGGATCCGGTGCGCCGTCAGTAGCCGCCGCGGCCGCCCCGCTCGTCACCTCCCGCCCGCCCGGCGCGGCTCTGCGCCACCCGCCACCCACGTTCAGGGCCCGCTCTGCCGCCGCCGCCCGGACCGACGGAGCACGCGCGCCCGCGCCTCCCAGCGAGCTGCACGGCCGGCCGGGGCCTCCAGCCGCCTTTCTGGAGCCTTTCCTGGAGGGTCCTGAGGGACTGCAGAGCCCCCGGACCCCTGCCTTCCGGAGCGGCCCGCAGCCGCCTCGCGGGGACCCGTCTGCCTCGGCGTTATCTTGCAGCCCTTCGCCCCACTTGTGCCCCGCGGCGCCGCAGACCCCAGACCCTCCTTCCTGAGCGTGGGAGCGCGGGGATGTTGCCCCGCAGAGTGGATGCCCTTGAAAGGCTGAAATTCCCACTTCCAAGTTCAAGAATATTATTCTGTGTGTTCATTTTTGTGATAACAGCTACCACTTTGCTGCAGTTTCATCGTTTAACCAATCCTTTTCGTATTCTGCTCTCCTGTTCGCTTTTCTCTCAACCAGGAAATGTCACACTCCTCATTCTTGGAGCACAGTTGAATTTTTTATTGATTATAAACCCTAATGTCGACTTACTGTAAAGCACCTGTACGAGGAGGCTTCAAAAATTCATGGGAAATTATCTTCTCTTTTCATTCCATTCTCCCACGATCTTTCCGAAGCTCCCGCGTATTGTGATGCTAGTGTACAATTAGTAAAACCCCTCTGGCAAATAATTCAGTAGTCTGGGATATAATTTAGAACTATATGCTATGCAAAGCAAAGGTGGCAAAACAATCCAGTGGTAAAGGAATACTTTGGTTAATGAGTGGTTGAATTGGCTTAATTTACAAGAAATCAAAGGAAGGAGCATACTACATTCAAAAATAAACTTCAGGAGGATTAGAGCGATAAAATATTCAAAGCATTAAAAACTTAGAGGGATTTATTTTCAAGAGTAGCAATTTAGCTTTAGTGAGGTGGAAACTTTAAGCAAGACAGGAAGGTTCATGTCTTTAAAGGAAAGATAAAGCTATTTGACTATATACAGATATTTTTACCTTTTAGCATCGTATCACAATGACAAGAAAGGTGTTTTAAAAGAGCAATTGGCTATGCAAAACGCATGGCAATCTAACATAAAGTTTCTATAAATTATTTTTCCAGACAAATTGCTCGGTTGTATGTGTTTTTAATACAGGCAATGCATACACATAGACAACTAACAGAAGAGCAGTTCATAAGCATGATTCATAAACATTGAAAAGATGCCCAATGTCATTGAAAGCCCTGGAAACATAAAGGGTTGAGATATAAATATTAAAGTCATCGAGAGCATGAGCGATAGAAGAGATATTACAATAATGCAGTCACACACATATCATGGTAGCATTGCTCACCTCAGCCCCGCTTGGTGGCTTGGTGGTCCACGTGGAGAGAGGGGGAAGGGAAGGAGGACAAGGGGAAATGGAAACGGGAGGGTAAAGACATACATCACAGGAAGGACTTGCACTATGTGATACAGCAGTGAAAAGGGGTGGTCTAGGGGCATACCTGCAATAGGAAGAGGAGGGATTGGGGGTATACACGTGACAAAATGGGCGGATCCTACATTTAAAAATTTAGGATGGCAGCTTAACTTTGACCTGTGTTCTGGATCTCCATATGAATCATTATCAGTAGGGTGTGAACTCCACCTACTGGAACCAAGCTAATGGTTCCAAGTTTTAGAGAGAAGTAATCCATTGTCTCCGGCAGCAGGGAGCAGAGACTGCAGTCTGGCAGCATTGCCTTAAGGGACTTTGCAAGCATCTGACCCACACACATTATCCCTCTAGTAGTAATCAACCCAGTTAACTTAAATTGGGGCTTTTTATCTCCAGAGTATATATTTTTATTGGAGTAGAAAGCCTCATCTTTCTTCCCTGGACCTGGCTGGTGGTTTTGAAGAGTGAAACTTTGTGTTTAACCGCTAAACCCATAACCTCCTATGGCACTAGAGCTCCATGACTCTGAACTAGCAAAGTAAAATGCTTTGCCCTCAGGCAGTTTGTTTGCTTCCACCCACTTCCCTGGCCAGCCTTGTGAGGAGTAGTCTAGCCCTCAAGAACTTGCCTGAGTATGCCCTTGATGGGAACTGGGGTACTGAGGTTGCACGTTCATGCCCTGGCCAAGATGGTTGGAGGGCCCTGAACCAATCCTGTAAACTTTTCTAATCTGCAATAATGTATTTACTCCAATCACGGTCCCTCTCCCATTTCTGTAGTCACATTTCCAACTGTGATGGTCTGAACTGCTGGGAACGTGACTTTTAAAGGGGCTTCCTTTGTTTTCCATGTGACAGAGCTGTTGTGGATCCATTAGTCGCCATTATGGCCTCATGCTTACTGTCTCCCTCAACCAGATGATTTGTTTTTTCTGGACTTTGTCCCATTCAAGATTTAACAAGGGGGTCTCTGTAAATTATATTTGAACTTCAAGTCTTCTCCCCGACCTAAAACAATGCACACACAAATATATACCAATTAGATCATTTCTACATTTACAATTTGCTAACATTCATTATATTTATGAAATTATGTAGCCATTCTCACTGTCCTTTTCCAATTCCAAATTTCCATCATACACATAAGTTCACTGCCCCTTAAACTTTTCACCTAACCTTCCAAGTTCCCGTGTCAATATGATCACAGATTATTCTTTAAAAGAACACAATGTCTAAAGCAGATCTTCTTTACTGATTCAGCTATTGGATGGCTTTTTTTTATTGGATGGCTTTAAAAAGGCTTTCCAAAAATAAAATCTGCTGCTATCAAGTTAATGCTGACTCATAGTGAATACCGGCTATGGGCTTCTGAGACTGTAATGTTTACAGGAGTAGAAAGGCCCACCTTTCTCCTGCAGAGCGGCTGGTGGTTTCAAACTGCTGACCTTGTGGATCGCAGCCCAACACGTAACCACTACACCAATAGCGCTCCTCAAAAGGATTTTAGGGTATGTTTTGGGTTTAAGGTTTCAGGATCTCCACTTTTTCTTTTTTCCCCCCTTCTTTTCACCCAATTGATATTTGATTTATACTATTTCATACCTTGGTTTTACACATAAGATAGCTCTTGTTCATAACAGTTCTTACAGTGCTTCTACATTCTCCTCCTAGAGTATATGTGCAAAAATGTGGACATATCATAACACTTTTACAAAAGGCGCACACATGCATAACCAGTTCACAGATAGAAAAAGAGAACCTAACGACATTGCAGACTCCCACTTGAAACCCCTCCCAGTCACCGACTCTGTCCGCAACTTCTAACATCAGAAATCCATTTTTCCTAGTTTTGATCCTTAATTAAGTGAATTCATACAATGTGAGCTCTTTTTATGTCTGACTTCTTTTGCCATTTATTGGTCCTAAGCTCTTGGTGATATACCTATACAACTGTGTGTAGCAATACCTTGTTCATTTTCAGTTAATATGTATCATTGTGTCATTTTTTCCCATTCTCATTGTTTTATAGTATTTCATTACATCTATAGCTCCAAGGGAGCCCTAGTGTCAGAGAGGTTCTACATTGGGCTGCTAACCTCAAAGTAGGCAGTTCAAAACTACCAGTCGCTCCATGGGAGAAACGTAGGGCTTTCTGCTCCAGTAAAGTCACAATCTCAGAAACTCATGGGCAGTTGTTCTACCCTGTTCTATAGGGTCACAATAAATTGACATGCACTTATGGCAGTGAGCGAAATTTTTGTATTCTGTTCTATACGGTATCATGTTTCCCTTTATGAATAATTGTTATTTATTTGGTCCCTTATAAACGTTTGTTTCCAATGGTTTGATAAGCAAAACAATTGTAAATTCAATCTCTAAAAAACTGTTTAAAATATAAACTGTCCATTCTTACATCATTGTCAATTGCTCTTCCATGCGGACATTGAACTGCTAACACCAAGGTCTGTAGTTCAAGCTTACCAGCCCGTCCGATGGAGAAAGATGAGCCTTTTTGCTCACATAAAGATTCACAGCCTTGGTGTGTCTATGTAGGCTCACTATGAGTCCTGAGCACCACCTGTCTGTGGAAGCCAGTCATCTTCTCTACCCAGCCACTGCTGTCATTGCCCAGTGGGCACAGGAACAAAGGGGCCATGGTGGCAGGTATCAAGGTCGTCTCTTGGAATTACCATGTCCTGTGGTTAGAGTCCATGGTAAACTACAACAATACAATTCTGACAAGATTACTAATGGCACAGACTCTTTAGGAGTGACAGATTCGGTCACTGAGTCAGGCCAAGAACCAGGACCAGCTGTAGGATTTGTGAGGGCAAAGGGAATACAGAGTGGGTGGTGGAAGAAGGCAGCTCCAAAGAGCAGACCAGCCACATGATCAGTTACAGAGACGAGGACTACAGTTATTCTGAGGGTTTCCTCTTTGCAAGTACACATCCAATATTTGGGGTTCATTTATACAATATAAGATGAAAATGGGGTTGTGTGCTGTCAGTCCTAATGTTTGACCACCATCTTTGAGAGGGCCAACAGAGCTGTTTCTGAATGTTCAAGTTTGAACCTGCAAGAGATGTGGTTGCTATACAATGCATACGGTGCCTGTGGTAGTTATGTAATTGGTGTGAACTTGAGACTACTAAGAGTGAAGGGGTGGAATTTACCTTACCAATCAGGTTGTAGCTTGATGACCTCATTTGGAGGCGCTCCGGAGATAAATAGCCTGCTGGAGGAGGGACACAGACACTCTGCTTGGTATTCCTGATGGCAAGACACATGGAATTATGCAAGAGCCCTGGAGCTGGAGGAGCCATGTGGAGGCCCACACCAGCACTGAGATTCTTCCACTGCCACTGGATCCACAAGACTTTCCACCCATTGGCCTGTGTTCTTCCTGCATTTGGCATCATTGCATGTGTTTGAAGACAGATGATTGATAGAAAGATGATAGATAACCTCACCAGGAAGGCCTCACAAGGCTCTGAGAGGAAAGACTCACATTCTCTGTGATAGGGCTATTTTGCCAAGTAGGCCAATCAGAACACGTGGGCAGAGTTTAATCATGTTGAAACTTGATTAGCAGGCAAAGAGAGAAATGGCTTTCCTAGGCCCCTTCCCTTTTCTCTTCCTGCCTGGTCATGGGACCAGCTTGAGCTATGCTTTACCCCAACCTGGACTGCACTACCCGTGGGCCAAGCCAACCCATGGATGGTATGGCTAGAGCTTGAGGCTTCTTTGAGACTTGCTTTGCAGGCTGCTGCTGTGTACATTGCTTGAGCTTCAGGCTGGTGGATCCTGTGGCAGTATAGGGGGCTTTCCTAAGCTCCCATGCTACTGACAATTGCTGACTAACCCTGCTGTCTGCTGCCTTCAGGCAGACTTGGCCTGTCTTGCCTGAGGGAAGATTCCAATGTCTGCTTCATTGGCCTTGGACTGGCATCCCAGTTCAGTTGAAGGATTTCCAGTATGTTAACAGTTGCATGAACGTGAGTTCAACTATGTCTTCTACACTGCTCGGTTAATGTTATATTCATTCTCAATGTATAAACCCATCCTTTTATATATAATCATAACTTTTGGCTCACTCCCTGCAAGACATTCTAGAGGAAAAGCCAAATGGACTTACCATGATGTAGCCAGACCCTGGCAGCTGGAGAAAACATGTGGACACCCCTGCCAGCACTGAGATGCTTACACCACCACTGGATCCACAAGACTGCCCACCCACTGGCCTGTGATTTTCCTGCATTCGGCATCATTGCATGTGTTTAGTGAGTCTAAAGAGGACTTTATAGATTGTTATTAGACATATGGGCTAATTACGTACTTAACGACTTGATCTGTACTGGGCTGGAATGTTTTCTCAATATGAAATTGCCCTTGATTATAAAGCTCTTTCCTATTAAAAAAAAAAACCAAAACAAATGCAAATGTTCTGGTTTTGTTTCTCTAGTGAACCCTGCCTAACACACTGTTCAAGCTCTCATAAGCCATAAATCAAATATGGAGCAAAACAGTCAAGCAACTGAATGATCAGCAAGAGAAAATTTCTACTGGTTCAGGCCAGTAGATGTTGTCTATCAGGGTCTTCCAAGGAGATCAGATCATTCATCAGTTCTGGAAGGTTACTGGGAGCTTTCTTCAGGAAGGGAACCCTGCACAGCAGCGGACTCACACATCTACACACAGGGCATTAAACTTGCTGGGAGGAGGCAGGCATTAACCACTTGACTCAAGAAAAAACAACCATTTTATTCACTGAAGAATAATTCTTTTTCCTGTGGTTTTAGGGAGGCTGGTACCAAACATGGGGTATGGAATCATCCTTTGTCTAAAGCATCCCCTTAGGTGGAGAGTCTGCTTGTTCTGTGCCATCAGCAAGGGTTTAAAGTTTTTCTGGAACCCAATCTGTGAGCACCTCAGAAGCATACAGGTACCTGAGTACACACCCAACTCATGAAGTGCTAGCCAAGGATGCAAAGAGACTCTGCTCTGACAATGACCCCAGTGGGTGCTGCTGACTGGGAGGCTGGTAGTTCCAAGGCACCTGTTTCTCTGCAGGTAAAGGGTACGGCTGCCTGCTTCTGTAAAGATCTGGTCTGTGAAACCCTACATTGGCACTCTGAATCAGGCTGAAGGGACCACAGACTTGCTGAACAGCAAACCAGTCGCCTTGGAAGCAGGACTGCCAGAATGCTCCTCAGAAGCAAGGATGGTAAATCTTTGTCTCACAGTCGGACATGACATCACCAGACGAGTGCCTGGAAAAGACATCCTGTTCGGTAAATCAGTGGGCCAGTGAAAAAGAGGAAGACCCTCAAGCACATGGACGGACACACTGAAGGCCACAATGGGCTCAAACCCAGTAACAGTGAAGACGGTGCGGCGCAGGCCGTGTTTGGCAATGTCGAACATTGAAAGTCGACAGGGGTCAAACACACTCAACAGCACCTGACAACTGGGATGGGGTGACTGGATGGCCGTGTGGATGGCTGGATGGAAAACTGTGCATGCACATAGTGGTGAGACGGAAATGAAGAGGAGAGTTCAGATCATGAATGCTTTCATAAATTTTCATTTAATGCTAGCGAACATTTTTATCATAAACTCAATGAATTACAACCGGAAGTGGAAACCCCTTATCCTACTCTACCTGGGCCATCACCAAAGGGTTTGGATCTAGGTTTCTCAGAGGAGAAGCAATCAAAACACACAAATGTTGAGCGTTGACAACCACAAAGAGAACTGGGGGAGTTTTGGCCTTGCACCACCGTGCAGGTGGGAAGTTGGCTGGCAGTGCAGTGTGAACTGATCAGATCTTGTCCAAAGAGTGGACTCTTGTCTGTCCCTGCCTGAGTGAAACTAAATTGCCTTTACCTTGTGACCCCAGGAACAGTCTCAAATACCAAACTAGTCCAAGATCAAACTATTCTAAAACAGCCGTGTGCAGGAACATCACTACATTTCTCAAGGAGTCTGGGAGTTGCTTCTTCTATGGATCAGAAGCTGCAGCTTGTCTTGAACATCCAGACGAGGCACATGTGCTCCCCATGAAGTGCCAGCCACCTCCCCAAGAGAAGCTCAGTCCAGACTGCTGCTGGAGAATTCACAGAGCATCTGCACCCCTCAGACAGCATCACTGGAGGCTTGGCCAGCAGGCTGCTGCACCTATAACCAACACAGCACCTTCCTCTGCCTCCAGGTGTCCTCAGAGTCCTGACTTTCCAGCCCAGAGGACGTGCTGGATGCCAGACTTCACCAGCTTCCTGAGCCCAGTGGCTCGCACACAGTGCACTCCCTCCTCTCCTCAAAACCCCTCCTCCATTTCCACCTGCAAGCCCTCACCACCACCAAGTACTAAGTTCCTCTGCACCTCAGGGGCGCTATGCACAGGAAGGAGCAGTGTCTCTCCTCTGGGCCAGGCACTGGGACTGCAGGAGAGGTCACACAGGGCCTGGGGGAGGCCTCACCTGGCCGGTTAGAAGGGGTGGGCTCAGCTCCACAGCAGACGTGACTCCGGGGAAGAAGGACACAGCCTTGGCCAACTCTGGTCTGAAAAACAAACAGGCAGGATGTCAGGACAGGCTATATCAAGTGTCCAGGGAGGCTGGGGAGTAGCATCCATGCACTCAGTGAGATGGCAAAGAGTGGGTTTGGAGATTAGTTTTATTATAAACTGAAATTTACATAATTTTATTATTTCCATATGCTTCATCCAAGTTTTCTTTTAGCAATGAAAATTTAAATAGTGGAGGGAAGGTAGGGTGTAAAGGGGGAACCGATTACAGGCATCTACATATAATCTCATCCCTGGAAGACCGACAACAGAAAAGTGGGTGAAGGGAGACGTTGGAAAGTGTAAGATAAGACAAAATAATAATTTATAAATTATCAAGGGTTCATGAGGGAGGGGGGAATGGGGAGGGTGGGGGGAAATGAGGAACTGATGCCAGGGGTTTAAGTGGCAAGCAAATGTTTTGAGAATGATGAGGGCAATGAATGTACAAATGTGCTTTACACAATTGATCTGTATGGATTGTAATGATTTGTATGAGCCCCCAATGAAATGATTTTTAAATTTTAAAATAGATCATTACTTTTTGATTTTCAAATAGAAATAAGAATGCTTAAGAAAAACTTCACTAAAACTGATGATCTTGAGTCAGAGAGAACTGAGAAAAACTGCTACACTGTGCTGTCTTGGTGGTCTCACTGTCTGGACACGAGGACCACTGCCCAGGGATGACCCCAGTACTGAAAGCGTGACACTGACTGACCAATGCACAAACCCCACATTTAATGTTCTCCACACTCTCTCCCCAGTGACTCAATGTCCCTCCTGTCTGCATTCAGGAAGGCGGTTAGAAGAATCCCCCTGTGTCCTGTGCTAGTCTGCTCCCAATAAAACGCTCTCTTCTCACCAAAGCCTGCACTGGAGCAGACATTTTGGCTTGACTTCAGCAGCAGGCAGAGACCCAACTTCTGTGGCAACACATGTGGGGGTTCATCCAAGCCCCCCTTCCTACCTGTGACACATGGACCATGCAGCTGGAGTGGGCCAATGCCAGTCCCAGCCCCAGGGAGTTTGTTACTGTTCCAAGACCTGGACAGGCATTTCCAAGGAAGAAAAAGAGAAAGAAAAGGCACAGGGCTGTCACACACTGGGGGTTGTGTGTGTGTGTGTGCACACCACAAGGGGGGACTGTCACACACCACCCAGCTGTCTGTCACACACCACACAGGGAGTTGTCACACATCACCCGAGCTCCAAAATGTCAAGACACCTCAGGTCCTGGGCAACCACTGGGCTGATGCGCTGGCTACTGCCTGCCTCTGCCTGAAGCTCGCTGCTCAAGTAGCAGCAGAGACCCTCCAGCTCAAAGCCTCAACTCTGGACCCCAACTGAAAATTAGATTTGTCTGAACTTGAATACACCCCTGAAGACCTAGAGAGCTGACAAGCAGACACTCAACGGGACACTGTCTGCGTATCCCACAAGGCAGACCACCTGCAGTCTGCATGGAGGACTTGTGGTCCCCACACACTGAAGACAAATCCCATCTGGCTCTTGGTCCCTGCACCCAGTATAGAAGGGATGCGCTGCCTCCCCTGGATCAGGTCCAGGAACAACTGGGCGGTGCCCTGCTGGATTTGCCAGTCAGCATCCCTATAATAGAAAAGGCCACAGAAGTGGAAGTGTTGAAGGCAACGCTGATGGCCCTCATCCCACCTCTGAGCAGCATCTGAGCAGAGGCGCAGCTGGGGTGAGCACATTCCTCACACAAGTGCCCTGGGGCATCCGCCAAGCTTTAGGGGCTCAAGCAATTTCACCACACTGTGAAAAAGCCTCTGGCAGAGCTGTG
The DNA here is from genome assembly GCF_050624435.1 of Tenrec ecaudatus. Lineage (NCBI taxonomy): Eukaryota > Metazoa > Chordata > Mammalia > Afrosoricida > Tenrecidae > Tenrec > Tenrec ecaudatus. Next base: position 141,769,614 of record NC_134541.1, on the reverse strand, counting down.
TCTACAAAGGGAGTAACCGGGGACCAAGAACTTCCCTCTCCTGTGTAGAAACCAGAGCCAAGTTAGGGAGTGATTTCACCAGGGACCGAGAACTTCCCCTTCATTAAAGTGATTTCACCAGGGACTGAGTACTTCCCTCTCCTGTGCAGAAACCCAGAGCTGCCAGAGAAGTTGGCTCAAGCCCCTATGAGATAGTATTTTTACAAATGTTGCCACTGGGTCAATTCTGACCCAAATGACACTGTGTCAGACAGAGCAGAAGTGTCCCAATTAGGGTTTTAAGACTGAACATATTTATGGCAGCAGACTGCCACATCTCTCTCCTGGGGAGCAGCTGGTGGGTTTGAACCTCTGACCAGCAGAGAAGTGCATTCTGCAGGCAGGGCCCCTCAGGAAATGCCATGAGGAAGGTGCACATCAAACCCACCCTCCATCAACAGGAAAACCTTTTCCAGGTTGCCTGCAACCCCCTGAAGCCCTTTCAAAACCAAAGTCTGAAATGCAGAACCAGGATGCTGCTGCTCAGAGCCCCACAACCTGTGTGGAGACAGGAAAATACCAGGAAGAGGCTGCTGGGAACCTGGGCAGCCTCATGGGCAAGTGAGCCCAAGCTCTACTCAGACACAGGCCAGGGATGGTGCCCACATAAGCCTGGGCATTTGTGGGTGCCTTTCCTGTTTACCAGAAAGCCAAACTCTTTGTAGAAGCAACCTGGGATGAATGCTGTTAACTTTCAGAAATGTCGAATCTGTGTGCTCTGAGGGGTGAAGAGAAGCCTGGACCCCCTCCTACTGGGCCTTTGTTGCCTTTACTTTCCAGGGTCCATGGTGGAAAGGGTATCCTAGACTGTGGGGCTGTACGAGGCCACCTTTGCGGAAGGATGAACTCCCACCGCGGGTTTCTACAGGACTATCTTTGAGGAAGGAACTCTGAATGTTGGGTTCTGTGGCACCAGCTTTGGGGAAGGATGGACAGCGATCTTTGGGGAAGAATAAACTCTGAGCATGGGGTTTTTCGGGACACTCTTTGAGGAAGGACGGACTATGACCATGGGATTCCGTGAGACTACCTTTGGGGAAGGATGAACTCCAGAGGTGGCAATGCAGGCTGTGTCACCTGTAGCTCCACGTGTCCACCACTGGTACCTGGGCCTTCCTCCAGATGCATAGTCTGGGTGCTCCCACGGGGCATGTCAGTGAATCCTGGGGAAATAAGGGTTCACAGATTACACAGGGAAGAAGCAGGGAATATGAGGCAGCGACTCCACATTGAGGCTGGCCACACTGAGCCAGGCTCACTTCCTGCAGAAGCCTCTGAATCGACACAGTAGCAACACCTATGTTCGAGCAACCAAACAACAGGCTAACTGGCCTCCCTAAACCTCCTGACCGAGACCACCTGATCAGGCTGGTTTCTGAGGGCACATCTGCTTTCTCCCATTCTCTCTCCCCTGGGGACCTCTCCAGTGCAGGACATAAGGCTTAAGTGCCAATCAGACCACCTCTGTCTCAGCACAGTGTTATACTTCTCCCTCTGAGATGGAGATGATCAAAAGGCCATGAACCAAACCAGCAAGGCGGGGGGGTGGGGCAACAGAAACAGGACAAACAGGGGCGGGGCGACTACAGGTCTGCAGTGTTGGGAAGCCAACGGAGCACACTAGATGATGGTGCGGGGCACAAGGCAAGGTGTCAGGCAACAGGATCCCTGAGAAAGGGGAGCATGAAGGAAAAGCAGGGGGTACTGGTCAAATCACCTCCACACAGTGGAAAGAAACCATGCTTAGTCCTGTGCCTTCCTCAAGCCTGTGGCTCTGTCTCAGCCCACTGCAGAGGCCAATATGTCACTCAGTCCATTTTGTTGATTGACCCTTCTTTTAGGATGACCCTCTTCTTTACTGGGCATAACGTCCTTCATCAGAGACTGGCCCCTTCTGATGCAACATTCAAAGTATGTGAGACGGAATACCACCATTCCCTCTTCCAAGGAGCTTTCTGGATATTCTTTTTCCTCTTGTTCAAACTTCTCAGAGTCCATGCAGTTGGTATGACATGCCAATACCACAATCCAGAGAAATTAATTCTTCATTTTTCTTCTGTTATCATGTAAATCAATAGAAAATTCCATGAATTGGGTCAGGTGCACATCAGTCCTCAAAATAACATCTTTGATTTTAAAGAGGTATTTGGCAGCAGGTTTGCCCATGCAATCCATCATATGCTTTCTTGACTTCTGCTTCCATGAGAGGGAACTGTGGATACCAGCAAGCTGAAATCCTTCAGGTTCACATTTTCTCTGTTAATCGTGTTGCTGCCGAAAGGTGTCCAGTTATGAAGAATTTTTGAGATGCAACCCATCCTGGTGAAGGCTGCAGTCTTTATCTTCTTCAGTCAGTGCTCCATGTCCTTGTGTCTTTCCACATGCAGCCACGGCTGTGCCACCTGCATGCTGCAGGTTATTGATGAATCACCCTCTAATCCCGACGCTGCGTTCTCCTTCACAGAGTCCCTCTTCTCAGATGATCTGTTCATGTACAGAGTGAATATGTGCAGGGACACCGCCTTAGCGAGCACCTCCCCTGACTGTAAGCCATGTGACTGTAAACTGTGTGACTGGCTGACTGCCTCTTGGTCTATGGGGAGTTTCCAGATGAACACAACTGTATGTTCTGGCATTCCCATTCTTGGCAATGTTATCCATAGGCTATTATGACCCACAAAGATAAATGCCTTTGTGTAGTCAATAAAAAAACAGGTAGACATCTTTCTGGTGTTCTTGCCTGCAGCCAAGATCCATGTGGCATCATTAATGATATCCCTTGTTTTGTACCCTTTGACAAATCCAATTTGAAGGTCAGGCAGTTCCCTTTCAGTACCATAACAACTGTTTTTTTGTATTACAGCCAGCACACTTCTATTTGCATGGGCTATTAATAATGTTCTTCAATGAAACCCAGTATCGATGGACCTATAGGGACAGAAAGTAGAATTAGGGGTCCGTGGGGACAGGGATACAGTAGTGGTCATGGGTAAAAAAGATGTCAAGGAGTCAGTGTAGAAAGATTGTTTGGGAACTGTCTGTGGTAGCAATTCTCCAATTCTACTCTCCATGATTGATATGTGGAATGATATGAAATACACATCTGCACTAAATCCCAATTAGTAAAAAATAAATAAACTAGAATAATGTTTTTCAATAATTTGAACATTGTACTAGAATACCCTTCTTGGAGTGGACATGTATGTACAGCTCTGTTCCAGTGGATGGCCACATGGGGAGGTAGCTGTTTTCCAAATTTCTTGGCACAGACCAGTCAGTCCTTCTTTCTCGTTGCGCCCACTCAGAAACCTACAGGGGCGGTTGGTTGGTTGGTTGTTTAGTCCTACCCCTCCTCTGCTTCCTGCCCATACATAGGTCCGGTAAGGAGGTGGTGATAACTGGGCAACAAACTTGTCTGTCTTCTTCCTGTTCCTGCAGGGATCGTTTCATCATCATATCCACCGGAAGTGCAGTGGTTGGCACTGGCTGTCGGATTGAGTGTCCGGAAGCGGGACACCGGAGGGTGTCAAAGAGAAAAGACTATCAGAAAGCAGAGGTCAGGCAAGCATCCTCTCTCCGCCTTCATGATTTGTGTCTCTAGTATTCCACTCCCTAGGTACCATATGGTGTAAGGCCAGGTTGACTAGAGAAACAAATGCAGTGAGATTCATATATGTGGAAGAAAAAGCTTTCTATCAAGAAGTAATTGTGAATCAGGAAAACATCCCAACCCAGTCCAACTGAAGTCCATAAGTCTGATACCAGTCCATAAGTTTTTCTCCAGACTCATGAAGCCACATGCACTGTTGCTGAAGGCAGGAATGTCACACGTTGGTGGGTGCAAAGTCTTGTGCATCGAATGGCTGTGTGCACATCTCCAGAGGTCTTGCAGCCATCAGGGTCAGGCAACAGGAAGCTGAAGCCAGAGACAGAGAGGAGGAGGTTCCCAGAACTCTCCGTAGTAGGAGGCCACGCACACAAGGACATACCATTAGGCATAATTGGAAGGCTACACCGCACCCTGTACTTTGATAAATCTTCAAGTTGACATGAGATTATGGGCATTTGTATTCGTACTGGGAAGTAAGATACTAATAAGAAGATGTAGACATCGAAAGAAGACAGAGTAAGTTAAAAAAAAGCAGCTATGAAGTTATTAGTCTCTAGGCTTTGCTAAGTTAATTTCCCATGGAATGTTCAGAAAAATATGAACGATAATATTGCTAACTAATCTTTAGAATTATTTTATAGAGTGGCATGAACATACTAATAATGAAATTAATGTTAATACATTGGCGTGGTCACGTGTGTAGGTGGGCGGGGTCATGCGCACCGGTAGGTGTGGTCATGTGCGCAGATGGGCGTGGTCACGTGCGGAGGCGGGCATGGTCACGTGCGTGGGTGGGCATGGTCACGTGTGCAAGTGCCCGTAGTCACGTGCGCAGTTTGGGGTGCTCACGTGCGCAGGTGCTCGCGGCCACGTGTGCAGGTGGGCGTGGTCGCGCGCGCAGGCGAGCCTGGTCACGTGGAGTGTTACGAGTGGTCACGTGCGTGGGTGAGTTTGGTCACGTGCTTGGGCAGTCACGTGGGCGGGTGGGCGGGGTCACGTGCGGGGTGCTTGTGGTCACGTGCGCTGGTTGGCGGGTTCTGTGCACGGGTGGGCATGGTCACGTGCACGGGTGGGCGCGGTCACACGCGCTCTTTGTCTGGTCATGTGCGCAGCTAGCGTGCACGCCCCCCTTTCCCATGAACCCTTAATAGTTTATAAATAATTATTTTATCTTACCTTACACTGCCCGGCGTCTCCCCTCACCCACCTTCCCATTGCCCATCTCCCAGACAGGAGGTTCCCCATACATCCCCAAGACCGGTTCTCTCTTTCTACACCCCCTTGCTGCCCGGAACCAGCGGGACTCAGTTATTCGAGAGGTTACCGAGGGGGATCCAGCCTGAAAGAGAAACGGGCGAGAGAGAGGAGCAAGACCAAGCAGATTCTTGTCAAGGTCTCTTTATTGCTACACAAGCCTCTTTTTAAAAGGTGAGGCAAACAAAGGAATTCCAAGGGAAGGTAAAAAAAGGAAGGGAGGGGCTGTAGAGCACACAAGGTAGTGGCATGAACATACTCATAATGAAATTACGTGCACTGGTTGGCTTGGTCACGTGGGCAGGTGGGCATGGTCACGTGCATAGGTAGGCGTGGTCACGCACACCGGTAGGTGTGGTCACGTACGCGGGTGGGTTTGGTCACGTGAGCCGGTGGGCGTGGTCACGTGCGCAAGTGCCCATAGTCACCCGCGCAGTTTGGGGTGGTCACGTGAGCAAGTGCCCGCGGTCACGTGCACAGGTGGGCGTGGTCACGTGCGCTGGTTGGTGGGTCACGTGCGCTGGTTGGTGGGTCACGTGCGCAGGTGGGTATGGTCACGTGTGCGGGTGAGCCTGGTCACGTGGAGTGGTGCGAGTGGTCACGTGCGCGGGTGAGTTTGGTCTCGTGCTTGGGCGGTCACATGCGCGGGTGGGCGAAGTCACGTGAGTGGGTGCTTGTGGTCACGTGCGCAGGTGCACGTGGTCACGTACGCGGGTGGGTCTGGTTTCCTCTTCTGAACCCCTCTATGAGTGACCGACAAATGGGCCTTGGTTCTTCACTCTGCACTTCCCCATTCATTCATTCACTATGACATCTATATATGTATACACACACACATATATTTATATTCTTTTTTTTTTTGCATGATGCCTTATACCTGGTCGCTCTGGTACCGCGTGATCGCACAGGCTGGTGTGCTTCTTCCTTGTGGGCTTTATTGCTTTTGAGCTAGAGTGTCATCATTTCTTACACATGTTTATCTATGGTGTAGTCAACACTAGGTTAAAGAATCACTTTTGACATCCATTTTGATATTTTTTTTCTGTCTTTTATAATATTTTTCTCATCTGGTATCATTCCACAGATCATTTGGTCTTCTGTCATTAGGGTTCAATGAATCAAATTTATTTTTGTGAGAAATTTAAGTGAGATATACCTGTTTTATTTGGACTCTCGTGTTTTTGTTTTATTCTTCTTCAACTTGAATTTGAAATGCTCATGAGCAATTGATGTATTACACTCAGCCCCTGCCTTCATTTAAGGTGCTGATATTGAGCTTCTCCATGGTCTCTTTTTAGTCAGTTTGGTTTCTTTGCATTCCATCTGATGAAGCTCTATCCCTCTGAAGATTTTTTATAGTCTGGGAAAAAGAGGGAAGTCCTGCTCTGTTCTACAAGATCACTATGAGTCTGAATCAACTTGATGGCTGTGAGTTTGTAGGAGAGATTTTTTTTTGCTTTGTTTTGGTTATTTTAACCACAATTCATTCTGTTTCAGCTTTATCCTCTTTCTTTTTTTCTATTCCAACAAGTAATTGCAGATCAGATCATTAAGAAGCATAAAATTTTCATTAGCTGATTTAGCTTATTGCACTGTGAAGCACAAGGTCAGCAGTTCAAACTCACCAACCCTTCATGAAAGAAAAATGAGGCTTTCTGCTCCCATTAAGAGTTACAACCTATACCATGTTCAGTCTCATTCTGGTTTCAGTAATTCCTCTCAGTTACCTTGGCCTTGGTCACTCCCTACGACGGATGAACCCCTGAGGACCAGCGGTGGGAGTGGCGACACCGGGAGGCAAGGGAGTGTAGAGAGAACCGATCTTGGGCATGTATGGGGAACCTCCTCTCTGGGAGATGGGCAATGGAAAGGTGGGTGAGGGGAGACGCCGGGCAGTGTAAGATAAGATAAAATAATTATTTATGAACTATTAAGGGTTCAGGGGAAAGGGGGGTGACCACACCCGCCCGCGCACATGACCACGCCCACCCGCATGCGCGACCACACCCACCCACGCGTGACCGCGCCTACCCTCGACCGTGACCACACCCACCTGCGCACGTGACTAGCCAGCCAGAGCGCATGACCACGCCCACTTGCGCGCTTTACCATGCTCACCTGTGCACCTACCTACAGACACCTGTCAACACGCCCACCTGCGTATGTGACCATGCCAACCTCCGCACGTGACCACGCCCACCTGGAGCAGAGGGACATTACCAGAGAGAATGCAGGCAGATGTCGCAAAAGAACAGCACGATTCACAGCGGACAAGATCCAGGGACAGAGTCCGAGGCAACTGGACTCTACCCCTGCTGCGAGAGAGGTAGTCACTGGGCAGAGGGTGGTCATTAAAAGATTAGCAATTGATGCCATTTACCGGGAAGTAACGCCAAGCCAAGAAACGGGCATTGATGTGTATCTGTAGAGTTAGGTATACCACACAAAGAATTTCGAGCTTCGAAGGCTTAGGAGAAAATAAATCTGGATTTGTATCCATCTCATTAACTGGATAAAAGTCAGTGGTAGGAGGTCAATGGCAACCATTTCTGTCACTGTCATTGAGAAAAATCTGAATGTGTCAAAAGGATGTGTCCTAGAAACCGAGTGTGAAGAGCCAGCAGCTTATCGGTGATGTGGTGCACACCAGGTGTTTGTCCGTGCTAACTAAAGACCTCCGCTGTTCTCCCTAGGCCAGGTATGGCCATTACAGTCACAGGTGTGTGGCTTTGACAAATCCGTCCATTTTTCTCTATTTAGAAAAGCAAGCCTGGTGGCCCAGTTACTAACTCCACGATCTGTAGTTTGCACCCCCAGCCTGTCCGTGGGAGAAAGACACGGCAGCAGCCTCTTCCATCCAGACCAGAGCCCCAGACACCCAGCCTTCGGCTCCACTGCAGAGGCCCTGTGCCAAATCAAGATGACCACAGGGGGCCTGGCTTCCCCCAGGGAAGAATGTGCTGGTTTCCTATGAGCTAGAGCAGGAGGCAGGCCAACACCTTTGGAGAGGCTACACACGCAGAGGGGCAGCCTCGAGGGACAGTGACACAGATGCAATGTGTCCAGGTTGTGGCCCCAGTACTGTCCCCATGACATCAGGACTCGGGTCTAAGGCTTGTCCCTCCCAACTGAGGTGGGCGGTGCCACCTTTCACAGTGAGAGCCAGGATCCCGTTGGGGGAAATGTAGCCTCAGGAGAGACCGAGATGTGAACAAAGGCCTTCCCTGACAGGGTGATCATCACCAGGGGATTTATGATCGCAAATGCCAGCGACATTTAAAAATAAATTATAACCCATCCACAGACATGCATGCAGTTCTGTTTCTGAACGCTTTTTAATAAAATGGAAAAATACTCAAGGAAGTATCATGTAACAAGAAAAACGAGATGCAACACTGCATATGCCACAGAGATATCTATAAGGTTTATTTGGACACGAAAACAGAATCAAAGACCCAATTAGCAGAGTTTTAGAAGCAGTCTTTATTGAGAAGCTTGCGGGAGGGTTCAGCAACTCATTGTATTGAGCTTGAAGCTGCACACCGGGAAGAAATCCTGATGGCGTTTTTATGCCCACTGCTGGCAGGCATAGCTGGGGAGGATCATAGCTGGGGAGGATCTACGCACACAGGTGCTTCAGAAGGGAGAAGGTTGTTAATCTTATCTATATGTCAGGGACGGGTGCAGTGACTATATCTTCAGAAAACATTCTGGCTTTGGGATGAGCTGGTTCCAGGAATTTGGGGTTGAGCAGGGGCGGGGAGGTCAGTTAGGGGTCAGTCTTGAGAGCTAAGAAGGAGGTGCAGGACTCAAAATGGAGTCTGTTGTACCAAGACCGGACAATATCTATCTTGGGGGGAGGGGCAGGACGTGGAACTAAGTACAGTCCGCAGTCAATGTGGCGAAAGGTGTCCAGTGAGCAGAGACCAAACTGGGGACATAGGGGGACAAGACTTTCCTGTCCTCAGAAGAACCCCCCCCCCCACCGCCCCCACATCGACAGAACTTTTGTTTGAAAATATGCAATGCTCAAGATGTAGGAAACCTGAGAGTCGGCCTATAGGGTACTGACTGCTGTCTATTCATTTTACTAGCTTTCCCCCAATTTTTAAATTGGGGGTGAAAAATTATACACCTGTTGTAGAGGATAAAAGGGACCCCACATTCAAAAAGAACTTATGGAGACACACTTATTAAGTCTTAAACAGGACAGAGACAAATCATACAGACGAAGGAGACAGTCAGCACAAGGCCCAAATGGTGGCCAAGATTCCCAGAAACTCGGCTACTTAAATAGGACATGGAGAAACCTGTCCGTCAGTCACGATGGTGGCAGATGAAGACACTGCAGCTGTGGGCAGGAGCAAGCTTGCAGGGAAGGGGCTGCACGGGGACAGTAAACCCATGCAGATGGATGGCACATGGTTGGTTCAGGACCCTCCACCTATGGCAGGTAGACTGGGGCTCATGCCTATGTGGCACTCAAACGTGCTGCCATCGAGGAGGAAACACCATCTAATTAATAATGACCTTATAGAATAGCTAGGACTGCCCTGCGGGTTTCCGAGGCTCTAAATCTAAACAGGAGCAGAAACTCTCGTCTTTCTCCCTAAGAGCAGGTAGTGCGTCTGAACTTCGCTGAAATCATGTTAGCATACTTCGCTGAAATCGTGTCATCCCCAGTCTCATCAAGGACAAACGCCAGCAAGTCCCCTTCCCTGTCACAGGCAGGACTACAGAAGGAAGGGCGGAGATTTGGGAGAGATTCACTGTTGCAGATTAGAAAAGTTTACATAATTGGATCAGACCCCACCCACCCTGATCGGAGGAGTATGACTCTTAGTGCCCCAGTTCCCATCAGGGGCACACCAGGCACGTTCCTGAGGGTGAGGCTGCCCCTGAGTGGCCGGCCACATGCGGCACAGCAAACTCTCTGCACCTGAGAGCGAAGTGTTTTTACATTGCTTGTTAGAATGAACCCCGTGACCCTGAGAGGTCAACGGTCAGAACTTAAGGGAACCGGAACCTAGCGGAGACGCAGATGGATTTCCGGCTCCTCCGCCCTTAACTTGCGGCCCGCCACAAACCGAGCGCTCGGAACATCAGCTCTCAGACGCTGCAGCACCGGGGTCCGTGGAAGTGGGAGCCTCCACACCAGGCTTTGAGTCCTGGGAGGTAAGGGGGTCCTCACTACGTGGGTAATGTGGGCGGACTGTCACAGGGAAGCCGCTTCACAAGACGGGACTGAGGAAAAGTGAGACTATTTATGAAGGAATCACAAAACTCTCGCTGCCACTGAGTTGATTCCGACTCAAAGCGACCCTACAGGACAGGGAAGAGCTGCCCTTGTGGGTCTCCGAGACGGTGACTGTTTACGGGAGTAGAGAGCCCCATCTTTCTTGGGAAGAGTGGCTGGTGGTTTCAAACTGCTGATCTTGTAGTTCGTGGCCCCAGGTGTAACCATTGCACCACCAGGGCTCCTAGTACCTAGGAAGACCAACCTGACTGTGTCCACCCGCTTCTTCCAGCTACGAGGGAAACCAAACCCACAGCCAACTAGCAGATCCTAAGTCACAGTGACCCTACGGGACCCAGCAGAACTGGCCCTCAGGGTTTCCAAGGCTAGACTGCTTGACAGGAGCAGACAGCCTCATCTTTCTCCCGAGGAGCAGCTGGTGGGTTCATACCTGCAACTCTGTGGTCAGCTGCTCAATGTGAGACCCACTGTGACACCAAGGCTCCCTGAGCGATGAATTTGGAGCCTTTGGCAGTCAGGGCATTGGGCGAAGGGGTCTTCAGGAGCAATCTGGCCCATGTGATAAGCCTTCTGGTTCTGATTGTCCTTTTGGCTTAGAGGTGAGCTTCCCCTCCGACCACAGGTCTTGTCAGCTGGGTTCTGCCCTGCAGGTGGAGATAGTTGAAGGTTGACTTCTAATTGGAAACAGCAGAGCTGTATCCATTTATTCCATTCATCAGGAGGACTGAGGGGACTGCAGGATTGAAGCAGGAGGAGAGCAAAGGACGGGGAGCTGCAGCCAAGTGCTTTGGCGCAGCGTGGCCTTGTGCCGGCTCCAAAGACCCACGCAAGGCACCTGGTCTCTGTGGACTCTGAATTCCTCATTTTCAACGCACATAACAGCCGACCACGTTACGTGACTGGCAGAGGGGAGGGTGCCTGTGCTTTGGTTTCCCCTGGTGATTCTCATGGCAAACAAACACCGAAACATATGGCTGTTTCTTAGGGGACTGCAAGGTGCCGAGGGAAGTGGGCTGGTCATCTCCCATGGTTCGACTTTTCCTAACTCCCTTTTCTCACTGTGCCAAGGGGCTTCAGTGGGGACCCAAGGCAAACACCCATGTCCCCCTGCCCAGCTTTGTGATCTAGCGCAGGCACATGTTATTTTCTCACAGTGCAGGCTTTCAGGAAGTCCAGATCCAGGGTGCTGGCTCTCAGGGAATGTCCTTGTCCCTTCTCAGCTTTGTCCCCAGGAGTGGTATCCATCCGCTTGCTTGTTATCGTCTGTTCTCGGGACCTTACACAAGATTGCTTTAAACTGCACCTGATACAAATCCTGCCTCCTTACTATGATGAAGGAACCCTACTCTCCAAGCGGGCTCATGGCACAGGTTACATAGGATTTGGTAACACTTGCTTTGGGGGACACAGCTCCATCCGGAACACACACGTGTAGCCTTTAGACAGTGAGTTTCTGTTAATCAGTTGCCAGCTGGGGTGCCCTTTGCTTCATCCCGGCCGTTTTGAACCTCCTTCCCCCTCTCTCAACCCCCCCGTACATCCCCCCCAACACACACACACCAGTGAACGTGACAAGGCCTTGCCACAGTCCGTGGGAAGTAGGTCCCTCGGTGTGGCGGTGGAGTGAGCTGTAAAAGCCTTAAAGAAAAGCTTCTGAAGATGGAAAACAGGGAGACAAAACACCACAGAGTCCTTTCTGGTTGTTTTTGCTAGTTTTGGCCGCCGCTTGCCCAGGTGTGTGGGCGTGTAGGTGCCAGACTACTTCCCAGAGAGGGCGTGTGAAGGCTGCCCTGCCCTTCCCATGGGGCCACCCACACCGTGTCTGGTGAGGGTTCCGCACCTGGAGTGGGCACTGAGGATGTCTGCGGTGGATCACTCTGTGGCACGGGCTGTCCTGCAGGCCTGAGCCACTAAATGCCAGCAGCACTGTCCCCTAGTTGTGACCACAGCTATTTGTCTCCAGATAAGGCAAATGTTCACTGGTGTGTGTGCCTACTGGTAGAACCTGCCATCAGTGCTCAGCCAAGACCTGTCCCCTCAGCTGCCTGGGTGCAGGTGGTCACACTGCTTGCCCTCCCTGGAGTCCCTGAGTAGAGCGGACTGATTGACCAAAATTACCCGCCAGCCAGGTCTGTAGCACTCTGCTGAGTGTGGAGCTCTCCTTTCCTCCTGATGGTGAACAGCCACGCCTCCTGCTCCGCCCATCGAGTCGGCTCTCCCCCTCCCCCCTCCGTGGGCTGCTGCCCTCTGAAGGTCTTGTAGAGCAGGGGCCTCCTGGACCCAGTGCCAGAAGGGGGCCGTCTGAACCAATGTGAGGCCATTGACCCGCAAGTTTCCTTCTAAATGTACCATGCCCCGGCTAGAGAAAGCCCCTGAGCTGGACATGAGTTTTGTTTTAGCTGAAAATGGAATCCATAATTACACTGTTTATCTGCTTCATTTCCCTAATGAGGGCACTGTGGGAGCGCATTTCTGCTGGCTGATCCCAAAGGTTTCATCTGGGGAAGCTGCACGGAGAGAGGAGCTGGCTGGCCCCTACCTGTGAAAGGGGGTGCCTTTGCTGAGACGGAAGGGGGGGTGGTTCAGCTAGGAGCGATCCACTCAAGTGTCTGCTCGGCAAGACAGCAAGCCCCGTTGGTGCTTCTGCTCTGGGACATCGTTGCTAAGGGAAAGTGAAAGAAATGTTGTGTGGACACTCCCCTGAGTGCTCTCCTCACAAGGTTCTCGCTCCAGGCCTCCCAAACAGCTGTCTGTGGTCAGTCAGGTGGTTTCACAGTGGTGAGGAAGGTGCTGGGCTGGAATGGCCCAGGCCCATGGCAGGCACTGCCACTCAGAGCGCAAGGCAACTCCGGGGCAGTGTCTTCAGTTCTCTGAGCTTTAGTGTCTCCGTCCGTAGTGTGGGGGTCCTGGCTAGGTCTTGCTCTGTGCGTGATGCTGATGACTGACCATGAAAGGCATTTGGTCCACAGTAGGTGCTTCGTGGAGTGAGACCATGGGGGTACATCAGTATGCTGGCCAAAATGTGGGAGATTTGGGTATGTCCAGGGGTGCCTCAGAAACACAGGCCTCAAAACAGCCACTGAAAACCTGATGGAGCAGAGCTCGCATCTGGTTCCCCGGACTCAGAACCAACCTGAGGGCCCCTAGCTGTAAGTGCTTCCTGCGCAAATGGACATGGTGGTCACGACAGGGACCTTCTGAGCCACTCCAGGAGGAGTATGTCTGCTGTCGCAGCCCCCATTTTCACTCCAGGGTAAAACAGGAATCAGCCCAGCCGAACCCCATGCTCCCCCTGCATCTGTGCTCGCCGAGAGGCAGGCAGTGGATCTGGCATGGCTGTGAGTTGAAGCAGTGCCCACGCTCTTGCTGGCTGCCTTCATTGTTGGCGTCAAGTCCCATAGATGCACTGGCACGGCCGGCACCGACCTCGCGTTTCCCACAGCGGTCCAGACCAAGGAAGGGCTTTGTGGGAAGCCACGCTGTGTGGACGCGAGGTGACCGGCCACAGCTTGATCTGAAAGTTCATGTGTCTTCACAAAGGACAGTAGGGAGGGCACGGGGTCCTTTCAGTGTTCCCTCCCAGCACTGTGATTCAGGGACGTACGTCAGTTCTTTGGCCTTCCTTATTCAATGTCCGAATTTCAAATGTGTGGGGTGATTGAAAAGGCCACTGTTCAGGTCAGGTGCACCTTAGTCCTCAAAGCACCCGAGTCCCTGCTTCTCGACACTTTAAAGAGGTGTTGCACAAAAGTTAGGTGTGCCCTCCTCCCCCAAACCATTTTATTAGGAGCAGTATTGTACAATCGCTACCCCAATAAGTTTCAAAGCACGTCCTTCCTTTCTTGAATTCCTTGCTATCAGCACCCTTTTACCCCCACCCTGAGGAACATTTATTATAATTACTATTTCTAGAGATTCTTCATTCCTGGGTTTCATATACCAGCATACAGAAAAATGCTTTAAAAATATTCAAAAAGACTACCCACATGAAAAAATACATAAAAAATAAACTCCAATATAAAAAACCCAGAAAATATTGAGAGCCCAATCAAGCCCAGTTGTCTCAGGGGAGTCAAATGACAAGGCTTTAACCCTCCAAGTCAGGTTTGACATTTTAATCTACCACAGTCTTCCCTCCAACACTCTGCTTGGTACCCAGTTTATTCCTGTCCCTCCATTAGGGGACGCTTATTCCCTGTGTAGATCTCAAAAATGTATCTCGGGCTTCCACTGTCATCCGCAGCCTTCTGCACACCAGCATCTCAGTGTTGTTGGAACTCTGATCGTAGTCCCTCTCGGGCTCTGGATGGCACAGCTTGTGATCCTCAGGGCACAGATTCTCAGTGCAACGCAGTGCGCCCTTTGAGCTCTGCGCTGCTGTTTCCTTGCACATGGGTTGTGGATCCAAGCGAGAGGAAATCTTGGTCAATCTTGCCTTTGCTCTGCTTATGCCTCAGTCTTGACTGTCTTTGCAGTGCCCTTTGACTTATTGAGGTCCGATGGTCTATATGTCATCCCACCACTCCTCAGTCCTCAGGCCTTCTCTCATTAGTGTTCAGGGCATCACGTCTATTCTGAAGTGTTCTCAAGAGCGTAGTTTGGATCTGTGGACTTGGTTTCCTTCAGCCTGACCTTACACTGATCCACGGTTGGGCCTGGCCGCCTTAGTTGGCTGCTGATAGAGAGCTTCCCCATCGTCTCTTTCCCCGGACGTGGTCAATAGAACATCTCTCTGCTCCCTCTGGAGAAGTCCTCATGTGTTGTTAAAAGTATATCTTTTAGGAGCAAGTCATTGGTCTTGCAAAATCCTGTCACCACCTAAAGCTTCACTTCTATCACCAAGGCCATATTTTCCAACTACTGTCCCTTCCTCCTTGTTTCTAACGCCTGCGTTCCAATCACCAGTACTGATCCATGCATCCTGATTGCTTGATCCATTTCAGACTGAAGATGATGGTAGACTTCTTCACTTTCTGCATTGCTACTTCTAGTAGTTGGTGCATACGTGTGAGTAATAGTTGTATTGACGGCGTTTCCTTGCATGGGGATAGATATTATCCTGCACAGACAGCACTGTACTTCAAGACAGATCTTGAAATATCCTTTTTGATGGTGAATGCAGTTCCTTTCCTCTTGAATCTTTCATTCCCAACCTAGTAAGCCATCTGATTTTGTCATTCAAAATGCCATTTCAGCTCCCTACGTCCTAGAAGGTTGATGTTTATGCATTCTGTGGTGCTATCTGCCTTCCTATTTCCCAGGGGAGAATACTGGGGATTAACTGAAGGCGGCAGATGAGGAATTTGTACTATCAACTTCCCCACTTCAGAACCTTCCTGCTTACCAGCATGCTGTCCTGTCGCACCGCGATCAGTATCTTCGCCACTTTAATGTTCGTGACATTAGTAGAGAGCTCCGGGTGTTGCTTGTGTTTCCTAGCTGAGGTGCACGCGGCACTCATTAGGTCTGGGCCCAGGACTAATGACTGTGACATGCCTGGGTCCATGTCGCTCACAGACACCCCCACCCTCGCCAAAGCCACCGTCCAGAAATGGTGTCCAACTCGTAGTGACTGCACCCAGCAGAGTGGAGCTGTTCCTCGGGGTCCTCGAGACCCGACATCCGTATTGTCCTATACTGTGTTGTCAAGTTATACTGCACCGCATTGTATTGTAGTTTGAGACAGTCAATCATCATGGAAGCAGACAGCCTCATCTTTCTCCTGGGGAAATAACTGCTTCTGCTTTGAATTCTCGGCCTTCGTGGTCACCAGCCCAGACAGAGCTTCACCCGTGGCCCTGCCAGGGCTCCGTAACCTCTGATATATGGATTTTCATTATCACCAGTTTAAAAATAATCAACTTGTTTGTTACTTCCTTCCTGGGTGTAATTTATTTCAACCATTTCGTCACAAAGATTTTTCCCAGCACCTACTTACTATGTGTTTCTCCATCAAACTAACCACAAAGCAAGTCACCCAGGGGAGTCCAACCCCACAGCCCCGTGGGACAGGCAGGAACCTCCCCGTGGGGCCCCAAGGCACCCCGAGGCTGTCTGTGATCATCATGGAAGCAGGCTGCCCGCGGCCTCCGTTGGGCTCCTACAGTACAACTGTGGGTTTGCACCACTAACCTTGGAGTTAGCAGCAGAGTGTTTGAGCTCCTGGGCCAGCACGCCCCAGGCTTTTGACTGTGTGAAAACTGACAAGGTGTGTACACTATGGGACAAAGAGCTTCAGAGTAGTAAGATTCTGTTGGTCCGTGGCTGTGGTTCAAAGGCATTATGTATTTTACTATTTTCCTTCTATCATAAAACCATGCAATTGTATCATGACCTCTGTCTCACCCTAAATAATGTGGTCAAGCTTATATTTTACATATTTATTAAGATATACATCTTCATTGTTGCTAAGCTCTAGCGAGGCTGAGGTCAGAGCCCTGGTGACTGATGCTGTCCCAGAAAGTAGAATTCTTCTGCATAAATGATAGCTGATAATGCAAGACCACTGCGTGAGGAATTATAGGTTAGAGCGTAGCTTGGCAGGCACAGTGACGTGACTACAGGCCATCCCCAGATTACAAATGAGTTTTTGGTTTTTTTTACTAAGTCTTTTGACATCCAAAGACACTTAGGAATGGTTCCTATCTAACATCAGTCAAATGTCTCTCATGATCTGTAGTGTACCTTTCTATGCATAAAAAACACTTTAAAATAGACAGGCTAAGACACCTTTGGCTAAATAATACAGTAACAATACTAATGAAATGTGGTGATGCCTGCAACAAAGTAACATAACACCTGTTTGTGGATATGAAGCACTGTAGGCGCCTCGGGTTTTTCATAGGATTGGCTTGGGGGGTTCTAAGCACAGGTTGTGGGAGAGTCAGGCTGACAGACTTCTGCAACTTCAGTTAGAAAATTCCATGAGATCCAGCAGGGTTTAGAACCAAACCCAGAGCCTCGGGAACCTCACTCCATCCTCAGCTCTCTGGGCGGGGCTCACAATTGGGAGTGCGCATGCTGAGTTCTTGATCCCGTTTCCCGCCAAACCCCCATATCCCCGCAGCCCAGAAGTTGAAGCACACCCTGGAACCTTGCCCCATGGAGTACCCCGCGTTTGTCTGGGAGCGCACCATCAAGGACACCACCAGGAACATTGTGAAGCCTGCTCCAAGTAAGGCCCCCCACCCCTCAACACACACATCCCCCCACGGGCAAGTGGGACACAGGCAGTTGGCTTGCAGAGAGACGGAAAGCATGGCTGCCCTGTTGTGTGGGCACGTGTTCCTGTAGCTGGGAAGAAACATCGCTGGGTCTGTGAGATCCTTCCAAGGGTGGCCCCCATTCAACTGCATAAGAACATTTCCGGGAACGGGGGAGACTTCTCTGTCCAGGTGCTTACTGGTTGGAGAAGTCCCAGTGGATCTTTTCACAAATGGATGGTTGATCGTTTAAAAGCCAGGTCAAGGAATTCTCAGATCACATCCTTAAAACTAACTGGCCTTTGTGTTTTCCCAAATCTGGTAACACAGTGTTGGTCTCCCGTGTCTCCATGTGCATTTCACCGATGACTAGTGATGCTGATGCTATTTTAACAGTTTTATTGATTACTTGGACTTCCTTGCCTCTTTGGTCCCATGAGACTCCTGTGTTGGTTGGTTGGGTCTATTTTTTGGTTTGGATATTCCTTGTGTTCTAGATTCCATTTGTTTATAAGTAACACACATGGTGCATGCGTCTTCCTAGTCTTTGGGGTCGTGTCTTCAACTTTTAGAGACGTCTTTTGTTGAGTAGAGTTTTCTGCGCTTTTACTTTAATGTAATCTAATTTATCCCTCTTTGCTTTCATGACTTGGTGTCGTGTTTTTTTTTCCCCTTTATAGGAAACAATCATTTTATTGGAGGCTCTTACAGCTCTTTTTACAATCCGTACATCGATTGCATCAGGCCTGTGTGTACATACGTTGCCATCATTCTTTTCTGGACGGTTACTTTCTATTGAGCCCTTGGTATCTGCTCTTTTTTTTCCTCCCCGCCCCACCCTCTCTCATGACCCCTTGATAGATTATAAATTATTTTTATTTTCACATCTCACACCAACAGCTGTCTCCCTTCCCCCATGTTTTCTGTTGTTATTCCCCCTGGCGAGGGGTGTATGGTTTTGTGTCAATCATTGTGATAGGTACCACCTTCTCCCATCCTCTCCCCTCTTTCCCCTTACCCTTCTGGTATCTCTATCCCCACTCCTGTTCCTGGATTCCGTGTGTCATGAGCTCCCATCTCTTATCTGGACCTGTGTACATGCTCCGGTCTGGGCTGAATTGAGCAGCAGCACTGGGGTCATGAGAGAGACATTCTCCTATAATGTCCTTCTGAGTGCTTTTAAGCACTGCCTTTCCTGTGCAGGACTCTAATCCCTCTGGAAGTGATGTGTGTGTCATCAGGTGGAGTTCTAGTTTCGTCCTTTCCTGTGTTGTTGGTATGTTAACCAAGCTGTGCATTTCCTACGAGTGGTTATGATGCCCCCGTGCCGGGCTGAGCTCCGGTCTGCATGCAGGTTTGTTGCTCGCCCTGTGGTGTGTCAATGGACCTAAGGACCATCACTTTAACTAGGACTTGCTAGATAGGAGAGCAAGTGCCCGCTTCCTTCTAATTTACGTGGCTATTCTTGACTTTAAATTTTTTTATATTAATTTTGGTATACTTTTGTTAAACCTGCATGAATTCTATTATATTGATTAAAAGCAATATGTTTGTTATAGATGAATTTGAAGTCAACTGCTATTTTAAATATTAGACCTTTTCATTCATAAACTGAGTATCTCTATATAAATCTTTTTCAATGCCTTTAATACAGTATTATAATTTATTTATGAAAGGCTAAAACATAGTATATACCTTTCTTGTCATCATAAGTGCTACCTATTAAAATTACATTTTCTAATTGGTAACTGCTATTAGTATATCACTGAATTATGTACATTGAATAACTTACAGCAAATTGCTAACTGATCTTTTAGATCGAATTGCTTGTGTATACATTATCTTGGACTTCTTGCATAGGCAATAATATCATTAGTGAAAGTTTACTTCCTAATTGTCATTCTTAACTGTGAGTGTGTGTGTGTGTTTTACTGTTCTGGAGTTCTGATACATTGTTGAATGGAAGTAGTGAGAATATCAACTATTTTCAGGTTTAAAGGAAAGCCTTCTGTAATTCCATGTTACATATAATATCTGCTTTATGTTTTCCAAATTAGCACTTAAGTAAAAGAAAACCTCTATGAGATCTTGTTGCAGCCTCTGTGGTTTGAAACTTGTATGAATGTTGAACTGTATCAAACATTTTTTCTATGTCCATTACTAGAATCACCTTCCTTTAAATTGTTAATATGTTGAGTTACACTGGTGTCGTTTTCAAATTTTAAAGCCAGTAAGTAGATCATGTATAATAAACATATCTATAATAGTAAACAGTATTTAACTTGAAAATAGTTATTTTCCCAGGATAACTCTCAATGGTACCAGGGAAAGAGAGACACCCACCACCACCACCACCACCACCACCACCACCACCACGACCACCACCACCACCATCATCACCATCCCAGCTCTTAGTTACCCTCTATATGGTTTCTGAGACAAAAAGTCTTTACAGGAGCAGACAACCTCATCTTTCTCCTTGGGAGTGGTGGTGGATTTTGAACCACCAGTCTTGCAGTTAGCAGGATTCTCATATTCATATTCTCTCCCTTTCTCCCTCCCTCCCTCCTCCTACCCCTCCATATGTACCTTAGATTTGTTTTGCTCATATTATACTATGGGATTTTTATTTATGTTGAAAATATAAATTGTGTAATGTCATTTGGTTTTCTTCTTAAGGTTACTTCATTGTACCACATTAGACTAGATAGTTTTCCTCATTTTCTATTATCTGTAATATTTTGTATAAGATTGAATTATCTGTTTCATATGTTTACTAAAGTTTACCTATAAAGTTATCGATGATTGATGGGATTTTGTGCATGTAGCTAGAGTAATTTCTTTAATGATTTGAATTACTCTTTTTGAAATGGCTTTAGCTATGATATTTCTTAGAAAGTTGCTCATTTCCATCTCAGTTTTCAAGTTCATTGGAGTGCATGCATTAATTACATTCGATTTTGGTTTCAAACAGTGGTTCTCAACCTTCCTAATGCCGGGAACTTTAATACAGTTCCCCATGTGGTGGTGACCCCAACCATAAAATTATTTTTGTTGCTACTTCATCACTGTCATTTTGCTACTGTTTTGAATTGAGCGACCCCTGTGAAAGGGTCGTTTGGTTGAGACCCACAGGTTGAGAAAACTGCTGAATTCGAAGCTGCTACTGTAGTTGTACTTTGTTCCTGTTTAAATTCTTGATGGTCCTCATGGATTCCCTCTCCCTCCCTTTCCCCTGCTCTCTTGTGCTCCCCACCCCCTCCATCTTCACACTGTCAGCTTCTTGTCTGTATAATTACCATGTGTCTGGGGGTTACTCTTTTATTTGCTAACTTTTTGCATATGATATTTTTTTGTGTGCCTGCAGATGTCTATGTGTATGCTCCAGTGTATCCCCATAAAGGGTTTTCATTGTTGTTGACTTCTCACATTTTTCTATTATCATCATGTTCCGATCTGTATTTTTGAAGAGTGATTCAGAATCTCCTAACTCGTATCTCTTTATTATGGATCTCTAAAGCAACATTGTATTCTGCTTAATACCTCCTTTTAGTTTTGTGGAGACTTGCTGTGTTGTCTGTGTCCGTGTGTGTGTGTGTGTGTGTGTGTGTGTGTGTGTGTGTGTGTGTGTTTAAACAAGCTGCATTCTATAGTAGCTAGTCCTGGGATCGGTATGTATCCACTGGGGCAAATCTTCCCATTTACTGTTGGTGTTGAGCTACTTAATATGCCAATTCCTCACCAGCATTATGGTTGGTTGGTTTAGCTCTTCATGTCATGCAGTTCATCTTGCATTTTATATTTTGAAGATGCACTGCCATGTATCTTGTACATACGTAGGAGCATGGACTCTGTCCCAGTGGAGCAGCCCTCTTTGTCCATGGAATTGGCCCTGGGCCTCCTCCCCATTTGCTTTGTTTGCTGAGAGAGCAGAAACTGTGGTTCTGCTCTCTGTGGATGTGTCGCCACCGCCTCTGCGTGGATTCAAATCCACAGTGAGGACTGCCGGAACTCAAATCCCTGCTTCGCAGTCTGCGGGGCATACTCCTAGGAGCGCAAATGCTGGGCCATGCAGTTGTTCTACGTTTCAAAGGGCTGTTTTTGTTTCCGTGGTTGCAGTATGTTAAGATTCCATCACTTCAGAAGAGGGCTCCAATTTCCCCACATTCTCACCAGCACCCCTCCCGCGAGTCCAAAGGAACAGCCGAACTCGTGGTGGAGAAGTCCGAACTCGCACATGCCTGATCTTGCTGAGCAATGTCTCTGCACTCCTGGGTCCTTCTTTGGACAAAGTCTACTCAAGTCCCTTGCCCATTTTATAAATTGTTTGACTTTATGTTATTGAGTGGCTAGGATGATTGATTTTTTAGCAATTAAACACGTACACATACAGCTTCCACATAGTTATCAGCTGTAAGTTGCCTTTTCAAATTATTGATAGCTGTACTGTGTTTTCACCCCACTAAATAATTTATTATCGTTGTCAATTTGGCCACCACTGTTTTTAGTGTAGAGTGCTTTAGGGGTGCTTTCCAGAATGGTAGTTAAATTTTCTCCTTCGTCTAGAGCAACGGTCTCAGCCTGTGGGTCGCGACCGGGTTGAGGGTGTCCATTTGAGGATGCAGTATGTTCTTGACATTACTTCAGTCAATCAGCTACTCAGTGTATATGTAGGATATGGAATCAACATAAGTACCAGAAACGGTTACTCACTTCAGCCCCTACAGGGAACTGGCAGATGCAATCCATGCCCTAACCGCTGGTGCTTGATCCACAAGTTGGACAGGAGAATCTCAGGGATGCCCTAGTCTGCCTCAAGTCTCCCAGAGTCCACCAGCTGCACTGGAAACATGCAAACACAAAGACATCCTGATCAGAAAAGCACCACACATTGTTTCTCTCTCTTGTTCGCCACATTTTCTTTTCCTTTTTAATATTGCCACAAGGGAATCTCAGATCAGCAATTACACTTATGTATAATCATACCTTTCCAGGGAATGGGGGAGAGCTGGGAATCCTACGGCTGTTGACACTGTATTCTTTCTTAGACTTGAAGAACTGGGCTAGGTTGGTTGGTTGTCATCAGAGTAATGTGCCATTGCATGTCTTTTATTGTTGTAAATATACCTGAGTGGCAGATATGAATGTCCCGGGGGAACTAGCTGGCAAATAATATTTGGGAAAATAGGATTTTTTATTATGCCAGTTAACTGTATTTGTTAAACCACATAGAAACCAAGAGGAACAGAGGATACCATATGCCTTTTCCCCCCCAGATTATAAACCCTCTTATCCATATGATATCAATGCCTAGATGTACAAAGTAAAGGCTCCAAACAGCAAGTTATGGTCATATGTGGTAAACTGCAGCAACTGGGGGGAGGAGGGGGAGGTGGGGAGGGAGGAAATTGATGAGGTAAAAAGAGAAGATGTATCCTGAAAGAGGGTCAGGAATTTCTCCTGGGCCCATATTGCCCCTGAGGGAGAAACATGGATGTTTGTAAGGCCATACCTTAGACCTAGGTTCACAATATTTCCTTAAGAATGATGAAGTCAGAAGATCAGATTAATCACACCTGCCTTTAACAAAGCCCCACAAACAACTTAGAGTCAGCAAATATAATAAACCTGGAATGTACCTGGGAGTTCTGAAAAGGCCAGTGCAAAAGAGAGAAAAACAACAACATCACTAGAGGCCTGCAGTCTTTGGTGTCCAGAACAAAGAGAACTTCAACACTGACAGTCACTGAATTGAACCTCTTATACCATTCCCTCCTCTGTTATTGGCTTTACCATTTGAAAATCTTGGATCATACCCTGAAGCCCAAGACACTGGGATATCAGTCATCTGTGCCTTCCATACCAGGTAGTTTCAGTTTTAAGTTCAACGGAGTAGTTTGGAGAGTCTAGTACATTGAAGTAACCCTGGGATGTGGTCAGAAGCTATTCGCCCCTTTCCGTTTCCTGCTAGATGACAACGTATCCCAATCTGAGGTGGATCCTCTACTACAGAAGTGTTTGTTTGTTTCATTTGTTTTGGTTTTTTTTGCTCAGTCTTTTTAAATTTTAGATGAACAATGAGAGAGTGGGGAATAGTACATAGTTAGAGAGTCATGTCACTACATTGCCTTGGATGTCATATTAAATGTTAAAATGATCTTAGCAGAGTTGTCAGGCCCTGTTGCTGTTTATGCCAATAGTGGTCTAATACAACATTTGCCCATTTGTGATTGTCTAGTTTCACTCAGTATAATTTTCTATAGGTCTAAGTCATGATGAGCTTTGTGGTTTCTCCAGCAGTTTTTAGACACGTGTAGTGTTCCATTGTGTGTATGTACCAAAGTTTCCTTATCTAATCTTCTACAGAGAGTCTTTGGGATTATTTCCAATTTCTTGATATTAACGGTGCTTTGATAAGCATGGAAGTGCATATGTCTGACTGTGATATGAGATCTTACTTTAGAATGTAAACCCACCAAAATCGTTGATGAATGGTATGCAAGTTCTTATCCCATTTATTTGTAGTTTGTATTATTTGCTTGTAGCATCACCACATAACTTTTCAGAGCTATTGAACAGAACTATCAGTCCAGTGAGCAAAAGTTCCAATCTCTCTGCTTCTCCAGTATGTGTTTTCTGGTTTTCTTTTTACTTTTTTTTTTAATGGGCTATCATTGTCAGTGTACGGTGATAACACTTTTTTTTTAATCTGCATCTCCTACATGACTAATGATCATGAACATTTTTTATCTGTTTGCCATTTGAATGTCTCTTTTAGTTACCTGTCTATGGGTTTTTCTGCATTTATAATTGAGTTATTAATTTTTATTGTGGTATTACAGAATTCTCTAGATTTTAGATTTTAGTTGTCCATTGCGTCCATTGCTTAGGATTTTTTTCTAGTCTATGGATAACATTTTGTTCTCCTATTGAATGTTTTGATTCAAAAATTGTTCTTTTTTTTTTTCAAAAATTGTTCTTATTCTAAGTAAAACTGGCCATTTATTTTGTCTTCTATTATGTGTGTTTACTCTAATATGTGTTATAATATGTGTATACTCTGCAACTAGGCCCTTATGTTTGTACCTATTGATGATTTTTATAGCTCTAGATTTATGTTCAGGGTTTTTTTTTAAACGTTTTATTAGGGGCTCATACAACTCTTATCACAGCCCATACATATACATACATCAATTGTATAAAGCACATCTGTACATTCTTTGCCCTAATCATTTTCTTTTTTTTTTAACAATTTATTGGGGCTCATACAATTCTTATCACAGTTCATATATATACATACATCAATTGTATAAAGCACATCTGTACAGTCTTTGCCCTAATCATTTTTTTATCCTCTTTTCTTTTTTTACATTTTATTAGGGACTCATACAACTCTTATCACAATCCATGCATATACATACATCAATTTTATAAAGCACATCCATACATTCCCTGCCCCAAACATTCTCAAAGTATTTGCTCTCCACTTAAGCCCCTTGCATCAGGTCCTCTTTTTTTTTCCCCCTCCCTCCCCTTTCCCCCCTCCCTCATGTGCTCTTGGTAATTTATGCATCGTTATTTTGTCATATCTTGCCCTATCCGGAGTCTCCCTTCCCCGCCTTCTCTGCTGTCCCTCTCCCAGGGAAGAGGTCACATGTGGATCCTTGTAATCAGTTCCCCCTTTCCAACTCACTCACCCTCCACTCTCCCAGCATCGTCCCTCACACCCTTGGTCCTGAAGGTATCATCCACCCTGGATTCCCTGTACCTCCAGCCCTCATATGTACCAGTGTACAGCCTCTGCCCTATCCAGCCCTGCAAGGTAGAATTCGAATCATGGTAGTTGGGGGGAGGAAGCATCCAGGATCTGGGGAAAAGCTGTGTTCTTCATCGGTACTACCTCGCACCCTAATTAACCCATCTCCTCTCCTAAACCCCTCTATGAGGGGATCTCCAGTGGCCGACACTTGGGCCTTGGGTCTCCACTCTGCACTTCCCCCTTCATTTAATATGGTATATATATACATATATACATATACACACATATACACCTAAATACACACATCTTTTTTTTTTGCATGATGCCTTATACCTGGTCCCTTGGCACCTCGTGATCGCACTGGCCAGTGTGCTTCTTCCATGTGGGCTTTTTTGCTTCTGAGCTAGATGGCCGCTTGTTCACCTTCAAGACTTTAAGACCCCAGACACTATCTCTTTTGATAGCCGGGCATCATCAGCTTTCCTCACCACATTTGCTTATGCACCCATTTGTCTTCAGCGATCCTATCATGGAGGTGTGCAGTCAATGATATGATTTTTTGTTCTTTGATGCCTGGTAACTGATCCCTTCGGGACCACTTGATCACACAGGCTGGTGTGTTCTTCCATGTGGACTTTGTTGCTTCTGAGCTAGATGGCCACTTGTTTATCTTCAAGCCTTTAAGACCACAGTCACTATCTCCTTTGATAGCTGGGCATCATCAGCTTTCTTCACCACATTTACTTGTTCACCCACTTTGGCTCCAGCCGTTGTGTTGGGAGAGTGAGCATCATAGAGTTCCAATTTAATAAAAGAAGGTATTCATGCATTGAGGGAGTGTTTGAGTAGAGGCCCAAGGTCCTTCCGCCACCTTAATACTTAACCTATAAATATAGACACATAGATCTATTTCCCCATCCTCCTATATATATTTGCGTGTACATGTCTTTGTCTAGACCTCCATAAATGCCCTTTGACTCCTAGCTCTTTCCTCCATCTCCCTTGACTTTCCTCCTGCCCTACTACCATGCTTCGTCGCCACCTGGGCTAGAGTACACCTCTTCTCTAAGCAACCTTACCCTTGATCATTTCCCACCAGGCCTGCCACTCCCCCTTCTCTACCATTTGGGGTCCCATGTTTTTCCCTTGTCCCTGTGTTTGTTAACACCACTTCCTTACTCCCCCTACCCCCCCACCCCAAGTCCCCCGGGAACTGTCGGTCCCGTTGTTTTTCCTCCAGATAGTTCATCCAGCCTGTCCTATTCAGACAGACCTGTGGAGACACTTTACTGGGGGCTCTTACATCTCTTATAACAATTCATACATCCATTATGTCAAGCACATTTGTACATATGTCACCATCATCCTTTCAAAACATTTTCTTTCTATTTGAACTCTTGGTATCAGCTCCTCATTTTATTCCTCCCTCCCCCATCCTCCCACTCTCAGAACTCTTGATAAGTGATTGTTATTATTTTCATATCTTGCACTATCCACGGCTTTTTTTAATCCATATTTTTCTTGTTCATCACCCTGGGTGGGGGCTGTTGTACGTCCATCATTGCAATAGGGTTCCCATTTCCTCCCAGGCCTTCCCACCACCATCATGTTATAGTTACTCCCATTATGGTATCTGAGGGGCTTATCTGTCCTGAATTCCATGTGTCGTGAGCTCTTAGAGATCACTGGTACAGATCTCTGTGTGTAGCCAGTACATGCTGTGGTCTAGCCGGATTTGTAATATAGAACTGGGGTCAGGATAATGTGTGTGTGTGTGTGTGTGTGTGTGTGTGCAAAGCATCAAATAACTAGAGGAATGAATTGGGAGGGAAAGGACATTTATAGAGGTATAAATACAGGTGCGTATATCTGTAAATATATTTATATATAATGATATGGACATAGATCTATGTACATATATTTATATTATTAAGGTAGCAGATAGATACCGGTTCTCTACTTTAGTATCCCCTCAATGAAATAACACTTTGTTATAAAAACATGGCATTCTATGATGCTCACCTTCGTGACACCATCGCTGAAGACAAAATAAGTGCAAAAACAGTGTGATGACTAATGCAGAGGGTGCCCGGCTATTGAAAGATAGAGCATCTGGGGTTTTAAAGGCTTAAAGATAAACAAGTGGCCATCTATCTCGGAAGCAACAAAGAGCACACGGAAGAAGCACACCAGCCTGTGTGATCATGAATTGTCAACAGGATCAGGTATCAGGGATATTTAGACCAAAAACCAACATTAATGGGAATGAGGGAGGTTGGAGTGGAGACTCAAAGCCCATCTGTAGACAATTGGACATCTCCTCACAGAAGGGTCACAAGGAAGGAATGAACCATCCAGTGTGCAGTATAGCACCGGTGAAACATACAATATTCTTCTAGTTCTTTAATGTTTTCTCCCACCCACTATGTGTAAGTTGTTTTTGTCTGTTTTTTTTTTATCAATCTTGAGTTTGTTGTTGTTCATGGGATGAGGTATGCGTCCTGTGTGATTCTTCTGCAGATGGAGATTAAATTTGTAATCACCATTTGTTGAATCGAGAAATTCTTTCCCATTCAATATTTTTTTGGCCCTTTGATGAAGGTTTTTGTATGTTTTCCAAAGTATCATGCAGTTTTGACTACGGTGGCTGTTTTTGAGGCTGGGTAGTTGGAGGTCTCTTACTTCATTCTTCTTTTTTTGCAGTTTATTGCTTATCCTGCATATCTTCCCTGTTCATATGACGGTGATAATTACTTTTAACATTTCTGTATAGACTAAAGTTGCTACTTGGTCATTGTTTTGTTGTAATTAAAGATTGTTTTCAGTGACATTTATATTTTTATATGATACTGATTCTTCTTATCCATGAACATGGACTATTCTACTTGTGCAGGTCTCTTTTGGTTTCTTGTTGTTCTTAGGTGCCGTGGAATAGGTTTCTGACTTATAGCAACCCCATGCACAACACAAGGAAACACTGTCTAGTCCTGCGCTACCCTCATAATTGTTCTGTTGTTTGAGCCCATG
This sequence comes from Tenrec ecaudatus, assembly GCF_050624435.1. NCBI lineage: Eukaryota > Metazoa > Chordata > Mammalia > Afrosoricida > Tenrecidae > Tenrec > Tenrec ecaudatus. Next base: position 141,741,466 of record NC_134541.1, on the reverse strand, counting down.
CATGCAGCTACTGTGTCAATCCATTGTGTTGAAGGTATTCCACCTTTCACTGACCCTCTTATTTACCAAGCATGATGTTCTGCTTCAGCAACTGTTCTCTGCTGACAACATTTCCTATATGTGTCAGATAAAGTCTTGTCATCCTTCACTCTGAGGAACATTCTGGCTGCATTGTTCTATAGTTTTGTTTGTGCACATATTTTATTTCTCTGGATTGTTTTAGTCCTGGGTATTTCATCTTTTGTGTGACTATTTTAAATGATAATTTTCTTTGTTGCTTTTTTTCCAGTGCTCTCTTCATTGGTTTACAGTAATGTTATTTATTATTTTTGTGTTAATCTTATACTTTGACATATTATCACACAAACTGTCTCATCTTTCTTTATTTCTACATTGAATATTATGTCTGTGAATAATGAGAAATTTACTTTTTGTTGCCCAATTTATTGTTATGTAATATTTCTCACTAAGATTTCCAGCACAAAAGTGCATATGAGTGGTGATAGGGGACATATTAATCTGACTCTTGTTTGCAAGGAGAATGCTATTAGTTTTTCCAAAATTGAACTCAATGTTTGAAGTAAACCAATGGCACATAACAATGATGAAAATGTTCACGACCAAATTTATATATTAATATGATATATATACTGGCATATATATGAACATAATTTTCTACAAGGTTACAGAAAACTTTATTAAATAAAAATGTTGTTTTTAATCTTATCCTCATTCAAGGCCAATACATATATGAACTCAAGGTCTCTGTCTTTTAATGTACTGTCACAAAACACAGATTTTAAGGATTAAAGAACAATGTGGTCAAATCCAGGACTAAGGTGAACCTGGTCCAAGCAACCAGTACTGCATGGAAAGTCTCATATGCGTGGGAAATCTGTACAATGATTAAAGAAGACTGATACAGAGTTTATCCTTATAATTAGGTGTTGGGGGAATATTGAGGATATCATTGACTACCAGGATAGTGATACATTTCTGTGTTGGAAGAAGTACCATAAGAGTATTCCTTAGAAATTTGAATGTTGACAGTCATATCAGAAACTGCTCAAGAGTTCAGGAGGGGCCAGTCCCTGGAGAATGACACTTCGCTTTCTTATTAGAGGATAAACAAGGTGGATCGACACTGTAACATTGTGATAAGACATGCCAATTATGAAGATTTAGGATCAGGCAGTGTTTTATTCTGATGTACATAGAAACACTATAATTAGGAACAAATTCAATGACACACAACTACTTGGTTTGGATTGAAGAAATGTGATTTCCTAACCAGTAAAATATTACCTAAAAATTACTGCTAGAAAAAGTATGACAAATGAAGCTTTAAATAATGAACTGAATCACTGTCCTATGATAACTCTCTTTATCTGAGAATAATCAGGATTTACAAAAGACAAGCACTAATGTTCATGTCTAAGGTTGTTGCTGAGTGTGAACAGTGAAGAGTGAGAAAAAAAGGAAAGCTTGGACTTCCTCTGCAGCTGCTCCCTGCAGGCTTCTTCACTACATGCAAGCTGAGCACCAGCTGCAGGTCCACCCCATTCCTGCTGGGGAGGTTTGTGTCTGGGCTCCCTGTGACTTCCACACACTGTGTCCCTTGTACAGTATTACATGGCTGTGTCCTCTGCTTTCAGGTCTGTCATTTTTAGAGAGATTGTGTTTGTTGGGTTGTCCCTGGAAATTGTAACTGTTCTTCAACCTGATGGAGAGTACCACTGAGTACTCCCACTTGGATTACTCACTCCTGCCACCCACTCCAGCCCCTTCCCTGGAGCTTGCCAAACCCAGTGCATGTGATAATCAGGGAAGGTAAATCCAGAGGCTTTACAGGATAAGCTCAGAGAAGTCCCAGGCTGTGTCACATCTGCTCCAGACTCCACAAGCTGGACGTCACACAGAACACTTGAACAAAGAGAACAGAGATTAAGCTCAATCCAAACTGCAGCACTTAGACCAGGTCTGATGTAGGAGGGAAATTACCTTTGACAGTAATCAGAAGGGAAACCCATATCAAAGCTGTCGACATGATGTGGAAGAGTACAGACCAGGGATGCTCTGAACGGACCTGCACACACAGAGCATCAAGTGCCTTTCATGATCAGAGGAGGAGGGACTGCATTTGCATTTCTTTTGTTCCAGTGGACATTTATTGGCCACCACCCATGGATTCCTGAGACCTGATGCTCAGAGTTACTCTGCTTGTTGCTCTATGGACCACATGAGAGCTGAAGGGCAGTGGTTGCCCCTCCCCAAACCTATGTATAGAGGGCAGGAAGCATAAGAAAGGAGGACAAATGTTAACCGAACACTCAAATAGGAAAAGGGGAGATAATCAGCGAAGGCAAATTCCGCGACTTTGAAGGACAAACTCAGAGAACTCCCAGGCTGTGCCTATCTCTGTTGCTGACTAGTGAACAAGAGAGAGAATGTACACACTGCCTAGGTACTTCTTTGGTATCAGCGCATATCACCAATTAAATCCAGTAAGTGGCTGAATAGAGGAAATGAACAACCAACTGCAGTCTATGCCCCAGTTAACGCTGTAAGCTACTGTCTAAATATTTTGTGTTAATGACAGGAAATCCACTGTGTATGAAACCATGGCTGTAGTAGCTGGTCCAAGTGTCATATTACCAGTATGCGATTTCTCCTATAATATCACATAGAAAGCTGACCTTCAGGGATCTCTCTATGATCCTTTCTGTACATTGCAAGAAGTGGTTGAAAATGTTCCTGATATTAAAAATGAACTTTTACTCAATCCTGCTGTCACCTGGCAACAGTTCACCTAAAATGGCATACACACTGGGGGCATCTTGCTGATGATGTGTCTGAGGTCATCACACAAGGTGTCATTATTTTTTGTGGATTCCATGGCCATAGTCTGTAACACTGAACTTGATCGTACTGTCAACACCACCAGCACACACACCTCAGTTACAACAAAAGCGTGGTTTAGTTACTGTTTCTATCCTTGTGTACATTCCCTGTTCTGTTCACAAGTCAACAAATGGAGCATCAAAAGACATACTCCTGGGGTTTTCTGGGTGGTGCTTATCAATATGATTCATATCTGGACAGATTTCTAGTTGTTAGCAAATAGATTGTGGGGAGACCACTCTACTTTCCATTTGTACAATAGTATTACAAAATGAAGTCCTAACTGACTTCTCCTGGAATCAGGATTAGGAGTGTGTAGAGTGGTCAGTCAGGGATGAAAACTGTGTTCAATTGTGCAGATCACACAGGTGTGCATATGTTGTGGCCTACACAGGAGCTTCTGTGCCTTACCTATGTTAATTATCAGTGAGATCATTAAAAAAAACTGGAACAGAGAGTTATCCAGGAGATGATTGCAGCCATAGAACTTTCATTCTCACTGTAAAGTCAACGGTGAAACACTAAGACCCTTTCTTTATTAAAGTCACGGGAGAACACATGGGGTAAAATATTTGTTGCTAGCTGATGCTTCAGTTCTGATGCAGTGATCCTATGTAAAACAGAGTGAAACACCACCCAGTCCTTAGCCATCCTCAAAATTGTTCTTGGGTTTGAGCCCAACATTGCAACTGTGTGCCTATGTATCTTGTTTAAAGTCTTCCTGCTTGAGTAAGAAAAGTCCTGTAGCAAAATATGCAAACACTAATGCATGCATTCTCATACACACAATAACACATATGCTAAATGTCAACACATGCACAGAAACTCACATATTTATATTTGTATTTTAACAGTCACAATAACATACATATGCATACGTTGAACAAATTAGCACATGCATGCACACTAGCATTAACAAACCTTCATACAGTACTCACTCAGAATAATAAATTCATATGCTTTTCCATAAAAAGATAAAAACAAAAAACACACCATAAAATATACTAGAATTAAAGCAATAATAACAATGCAGACAAGACTACAAGTTCTATCACATAGCATTACATATTAAAGAGTAGCACATATAATTAGCACAACCAAACACAGACATAAATTACATGCCGATCATATGCAGAGAGGTAGTTACAAGAATATGGAGGTCGGTGGCTGTGTTAGTCTGGGCTCATTGGAGAAACAAATCCACAGAGACTCATATGTATAAGAGTTTTATATAAAGTGTAAGTGCACATCAAGAAAACATTCCAACCCAATGCTGCCCAAGCCCACAAGTCCAACATTAGTCCATATGTCCAACACCAGTTCACAAAGTCCTCATGATGCCAACTGAATCAGTGAGCGTGTAAGCATCTCAGAGCTGGCAGGGGTCTCCAGATGGCTACGCCAGCACTCCTCCATGATGTCTTGCAGGAAGTGAGCCTTGCCAGTTGAAGCAGGGAACTGGATAAGGCACTGCCTGCTGGCCCAACCATCAGAAAGCAAGAGACCTAAGAACTGGAAAGGCGAGGCTCACCGAGCCATTTATCTCTCCGCCTTTCAATTAACCTCACATGTGTTTTTCGGCCAGGTTGGCACAATAATCATTAACTGTCCCAGTGGCAGAGAAATTTTCTCTGCAGAAAAAGAAATAGGTTTTGTTTACAAAACAAAAAACAAATTCCTCTTATGGTCCTATGCATTTTCTCCCCTGTGGGTCCCTGTTGTCTTTGGATCTTGGGTGATCCCTCAAGCCCAGCCCTCTCCTTCCATTGGGATTTGTGTCTAGGCTCCGACTGCCTTTCCTTCTGTGTGTGTCTGACTCAGAAATATGTGATCATAACTATAGCAGTCGTAGAGCTAGCAGAGGGAATTTCAGTCTGTGGCATGTCTCTAGAGAAGGATATTCTGATCTGGAGTGATGTTGGAGGTCCTGCCATCCACTGAACATGTAGGGAACCACTGGATGCCCTGAACTGAATAGGACTTGTCTAGTCCATGGGAAGGGGACACAGGACTGGAAGGGAGGTGAGTTCTGTGGATGCAAATTGAGATTCAGAATAAAAGGTTTCCCTTCCCACACCTGTGTCAATATTTACAACTACTAAATGAAACAATAAAAACAAATTTGAATTCAGAGAAATGATTGACTCAAATGAGTGTGATGAACAGGGGCAAACAGGTGTTGTGAATTATTATAATGAATGAACTCCGAGAGGAAAACTCCTGATTACATGAATGGAGACAGGATGACTTGACTTTGGACAGGTCTACTGGTCATAAGCTCTTTTAGTGTTCTTTGTCTGAAAATATATAACAATAATAATAAAGTTAGATCCTGCGCAGCGCAAGGACAGTTGTCCCAGGTAAGGAGGTATTACAGAGCAGAATTGAATGTAAGGCATAAAGTGATTGAGGAAGCAGATGAGATGAAGAAAATTCAACCTAGACATAGAAATTACCAGTGAATATGGGAAGTTTAGGAGTTTAAAGGTAAAAAAAACCCAGAAACTAAGTTCAAAATCATCATATTACAGGGAGGTTGGCTCATAGTGCTGACAGAAGTAAGGAGATCCACAATTTCCCCGAGAGGCAAGAATTTCCCTGAGAGGGACATGAATTCCCAGACACAACAGGAAGCCAGTGGTGATGCTCCACCACTGGGTCTAGTGCTGTGTGGGTCCTGAGAGCCCCCTGCAGCCCAGCCCCTCCCACTAGGGGACAAGCGTGCCTGGGTTAACCTCTAGTTCCCCTCACTGCATCTTTTGCAGAGTCAGACATGGCTGTGTCCTCGAATTTCAGGTTGTCCATTTTATATCATATGTTCTTGCCATTGTCTCTGGAGATGGTGGATTGGCCCTTCAGTCTGTCTGGGATTTCCTACCAACACTATAAAGATATGAAACCCACAGCAGCCCCTTCTCTGGAGGTAGGCAGACCCAGTGCATATGACAGCTACAGATAGTGAATACAAATACTTCAGAGAGGAGTCTCAAAGAAGCCTCAAGTCTCCCTCAGGTTCCACCAGCTACACCTCTCACTGGACACCTGCAAACAGACATCCTGGTTATCGAAACTGTAACCCATATTCAGTCTCTCACTCATGCCCACTTACACACACTTGCTATCCATCAAACCATCTTTCAAAATTCCAATAAGTAACGGTCAGCTCAATGGAGACTCCGTGGTAACTTAATGTGTTAAGTCCTGAATGGGGACAACTGGAAATTCCAGCGCTGGGGCACCTCTGGAAGACTTTCAGAGTTGGGGCTGGTTGGTTCTCATCAGCAAGGGGGGCTCTATTTGCATACCCTCTGCCTATATATCCATAAGTGAAGTTGAATGACTTCTAAGAGGTCATTCCAAGAGTATATGAGTATATTTTAGATATCTTGCAGATCCTGTATGTGTGGTTCATTACACCGAGGCTGCTAAGCTCAAGGTCACTAGTCATTTTTTTCGATCATTTTATTGGGGGCTTGTGCAATTCTTATCACAATCCATACATCCATCCATTGTGTCATGCACATTTGTACATTTGTTGCCATCATCATTCTCAAAACATTTGTTTTCTACTTGAGCCCTTAATATCAGCTCCTCATTCCCCCCTCCCTCCCCACCTTCCTCTCCCTCATGAACTCTTCATAATTCAGAAATTATTTTGTCATATCTTACACTGTTCAACTTCTCCCTTCATCTACTTTTCTTTTGTTCATCCCAGGGAGGAGGTTATATGTAGATCCTTGTACTCAGTTCCCCCTTTCTGCCCCACCTTCCCTCCAACGTCCAGGTATCAACACTCTCACTACTGGTCCTGAAGGGATTATCTGTCCTGGATTCCCTGTGTTTCCAGTTCCTATCTGTACCAGTGTACATCCTCTGGTCTAGTCAGATTTGTAAGGTAGAATTGGGATCATGATAGTGGGGGGAGGAAGCATTTAAGAACTAGAGGAAAGTTGTATGTTGCTCCACTGCACCCTGACTAGCTCATCTCCTCCCCACAACCCTTCAGTAAGGGGGTGTCCAATTGCCTAGAGATGGGCTTTGGGTCTCCATTCTGTACTCCCCCTCAATTACAATGATATGATTTTTTTTCTTTGAGGTCTGATACCTGATCCCTTCGAGACCTCGTGGTGACACAGGCTGCTGGGCTTCTTCCATGTCAGCTTTGTTGGTTCTGAGATAGATGGCTGTTTGTTTACCTTCAAGTCTTTAAGACCCTAGATGCTCTATCTTCTGATAGCTTGGCACCATCAACTTTATTCACATTTGCTTATGTACACAATTGTCTTAATTGATCGTGTCGGGAAGGTGACCATCATGGAATGCCAGTTTAATATAGCAAAGTGTTTTTGCATTGAGATGTACTTGAGTGGAGGGTCTCTGTCTTTTGATGCACTGCTAAAAAAGACAGATTTTAAAGATTAAAGACCAACATGGTTAAATTCAGGACTAAGGTGAATCTGATGCAAGCAATATTAAAGCTACAAAATTCTATGAAATAGCTATTCCGGAATAGCTATGGAAGCAGAAAAACACATCTGGGCTCACTCCTACACCTGCTCTAGGATCCTGGGCTTGTGCTGTTTATGCATGATTTCCCCCTTCTGGTCTGAACACCCCCTGCATCTCAGTTCCTCCACCTGTTCTTCAGGGAGGTTTGTGTGAGGGCCCGCACTGATGTTCCCTCACTGTGTCTCTTGCACAGAAATACACAGCTGCGTCCTCTGTGGTCACAGAGCTCAGTTGCAGGGAGAACTGGTTCTGCAGTGTGTCTGGGTTGATGACTAGATGATCATTAGAGACGGTGCATAATCTCTGTTTCACTTTGTTCTTTAGTAAGTCCTTCCCAGCCACTCAAGGCCTCTTCCAGGGTGCTGTCTGATCAAATTCCAAGTAGCACTGGTGCTGGAAACAGAGTCCCCATGGTGGGACAGGTGAGAATGAGGGTCTGTGAAGTCCTCGCCATCTGAGGACCAGACTCCTGCAGCTGCACCTGGGCCAGGCCATCTGAAGACATAGGAAATAAATATTAAACACCCATCTGTCAGTTAATCTGCTAGGAAGGATTCCATATCCCCCTGACACTGACCTGATGGGAGACCCAGCTCCAATGAGGATACAGAGGAAGGAAGCAGACATTTCTGGAGCAAAGTCACCCTGATTCAGTAGTTGTATGTGTCCCCTGAGGGAGAAGCAGCATTTAAACAGGAAATCACGTGAGCGATTTGCCTATGAGTATCAATGGATGGATAAGGTCTGGAGACTGTGAACAGCTCATGGGAACATAGGTCCTGACACTCCAAAAGCTATTTTCTCCAAGACTCGCACTTGTGCATGTGGGACCAAGACGGTTAGCAGAGATGGAGGTATTTGGACGCCTACACATAGGCTCAGTTTAGTGTCTTCCCAGATGGAAGTGTTCACTATCTTAAGTTAGCCAGAGTCCAGGTTTATTTGTATTCATTGATGTGAACATATCCAATTTTCATTCACATTTCTTCTTTCACGTTTTCATTGTTAGATCTGAGAGCTATTCACACACCAGGAATCCTTTCCACTGAGGACAAATCATTGAATCAAGCAAGCAAATCAACAAGCAAGCAAATAATATTTGCTCCCAAACCAAACTCACTGTCATCGAGTCTTTTCTGAATCATAGAGACCCTGTATGGTTAATAGAACTGTTCTGTAGGATTTTTGGTAGAGTATCACATTGTATAAATATTCTCTGGGTCAGATAACCTCCTATTCCTGACAAGGACTAACTACTTATTTTAAATCCATGAACTTTCATTCAATAACCAGATACTTAACTCAAAGTGTCACTCACGTATGCATACCTCTTTCCTAGGGGTCTATATTACATGGGACTATGCTGTCATGTTGAGGATTTAGGAGGCCATGAAAATAACCATGGGTCAGGGCTTTCAATCACATTAGGTGCATGTCAATGCTAGACCGTGGTGAAGGAGGACTGGAGCAGTGCTTCATGGACCTTGGTGATAGTGTGGGTGAAGAATCTTGAAAATACCACGCAGTGTCATAAAAATAAACTGATCTGTCTTAAATAGAAGCACAACCAGAGAATTTCTTAGGAGTAAGAGTGGTGATACTTTCACCTCACACACTTTGGTCATGCTATGAGGAGAGAGAGCAGTACTCGGAAAAGACTCCATGCTCAGTAAAGTCGACGGGCAGTGAAAAAGAGGAAGCTCCTCAGTGGCATGGATTGATTCAACAGGTGTAGCCATGAGATCAAGCATAGCAAGTGCGATGATGGCACAACATCAGTCCGTGCTCTGTTCTCTTGGACACATTGTTGATATAAATTGGAACAAACCCAAAGGTAACTTAATAAACAAAAATATGTCAAAACACACAACAGTACTCCTCACAGGCTCTTGTAGAATACCAGTTCTCAGGGAGTGGGGGAGGCAGGGGCAGATGAATATGTAATGTCACGTTGAATAAACACACAGCCAGAGGAAGTGGGTCCCAAGTTACCAACCCAACTCCTGCTGAGAAATAAAGACAGGGGGCTGCATAAAAATGAAATGGGGAAGCTCTACTTGAAATAAGCAAGGAGTGAGCCAGAAGAATACCAAAGACAAGCTCCTTAAGGAAAAAACAGTGAGGAGGGTAGTTTATAGTTTTAGGTATGTACACAATGAAGGAAATGTAGGGGGTAGTGGGTATGTACCAATTTCACAACATTCCTGAGTATGCATCAGGGTGGGGTTGTGACTTTTTAAAAGGGATGGATTTTTCTTAATTCTTCTAAGTGTCTTCTGATTTGATAAGGCGATGTCTTTCTGTTCCATGTTGACCTGAAGTTGGGACTGTCCTTTCTCTGCATGTTTGCCCAGTATATTTAGACATAACTGATAGTAGGTTGGTGGAGTGGTATACTTTTCCAGAAAGAAATGTGTCAACAGAGTATCAGGAAGGAAAATATAGAATAATTATCAGCACTATATGAGGTGTGTATATTTCATCATTGTGTGTCCGTATGCAATATCCCAGGGGAGGTTCCTTGGGCCAGTGTGAAATTTACAGTGTTACACAGGGTTAAGCAGGTTGGGCAGTGGACTCATAGAGAATGTCCAATGACTTCATTGTTCTTATTTTGGAATCTGATTCTTCTTGACTAATTTATTGGTAGTAAATACATCCTTGTCACCAAAGATTAGCTACTAGATTAATAAAAATAACATTTCCTTAAGATGGCAACTCTATTTCCATGTATTGTTGCTTCTCTATTCCTCTCGCTCCATCCCTTCCTCCATCCTTTCCTCATTCCTTTCTTTCCTTCCTTTCTGGATGTAGCAGTGATTGATAAACAGCCTTGAGAAAAATGTGCATACTATCTCACCTTCCATCATTCCTGTCAAAGAGTAAAAGGGTTTCTATTAAAAATTAAAGAGTTTATTTTGGTAACCAAACAATCCAGGATTGGCAATAGTACCTCTAAGGATTCACAGTGAAGAGCAGAGAGATAAATGGCTCCATGAGCCTCGCCTTTCGAGTTCTTGGGTCTCTTGCTCTCTGATGGTTGGACCAGGGTGCAGCTGCCTTAGCCAGTTTCCTGCTTCAGCTGGCAAGGTTCACTTCCTGGAAAACATCCCTGAGGAGAAGCCATATGTACCTACCCTGATGCACCCCTGGGTGCTGAAACAGCTATGTGGAGACCCCTGCCAGCACTGTCATTGCGTGTGTTTTGTGAGATGGAGGAGGACTTTGCAGATAGGTGTCTGACATATGGGCTAATGTTGGACTTGTGGGCTTAATGTACACTTACCTTTTATATAAAACTCTCTCTTATACATATGAGTTTCTGTAAATTTGTTTCTCTAGTTTACCCAGACTTATACAGTATGTTTCCTATATGTCTATAAGGTCAGTAAATTGTGTTATCCAGATTTATTATCCAATTGATCTTTTGAGTTCTGTAAAACTCAGTGGGGCATATTTAACTCTCTTACTGTAAAAGTATGTATTTCTCTCTTTAAGTCCATAAGTTTGATTAATATATTTTGAGGGTCTGCCATTGAGTGCATATATATATTTTATTATTTTTTCTTCTTGCTCTTTTGTTCCTTTTATCATACAATGCCCACCTTTGTTTCCCATTAAGGATTGGGCCTTCAAGTCTATTTTATTATTAATTTTTATTGCTAGTACTCCATTTTGAAATTTTCACTGATTAATATTGCTTTTTATTGCCATTTTCTTGATATATTTTCTTCTATCTTTCATTTTTAGATTATATTTGTCTTTATGTCTCAAATGTGTTTCTTGTAAGCATAGAATTATGGATCGTTTCCTTATCCATTGTGCTTCTCTCTGCCACTTGAGAGGTGCATTGAATCCATTTACATTCCATGTCATTATTGATGTGTCTGCATTTATTGCTGTCATTATGCATTGGGTTATCTTTCTGATTTTATCCCCCTATGTGGAATTATTGATTTTTCCCCTCAATTTTTCTGCCCTCAGTTCATTTTATATGTTTTCTCTTAATTTTTGTGTTTGTTATTATTTTGTAAGTCTTTATACTCTACACTTGTTTTTCTTTTGGATTAGCTTTTTTTCATTCTTTCCATTTTCCTTGAGAATCTTAATAATTATTTGCTTCCAAACAATAATATTGGCATAGAAAATGTTTTTGAGGTCATTCTAAGAGATGTTTATTGAATAAATACACATTTGTGAGTGAATATTTGTTAGAATGAAAAGTTTCAAGCTACATTACAGTGTGTGGAGAAAATTTCCAGTCAACATGAGAATACATTTTTGCATTAACTATTTCTAATTTTTACTACAAATGCCACTAGTTAGTATCCTGGAGTGTAAACTGAGATCTCATCAATACTTATTACTCTGAAGTCTGCCTTTGAATAGATGTTGAAAGACAGACAAAGCCCATTCCAATGAAGAGAAGGCAGGTTCCAATGCAGGAAGTTTCCCAAGAGTCACTGTGCATGGTGTCCCTAGAGGGATGCTGACAAGGTGGGGAAACCACAGCTTCTGAGAGGAAAGCACCACTGACTTCATTCCCTGGCATCTGCTGAAAACAGGGCCTAAAGAACATTCTGAAAAAGTAGTTTGCAATTTCCTCCTCTTGTGACACATTTACTATCTTTTGGAATCAAACCTGTCCTTCCAATGAGTGCTCCCTTCATTGTGACTCCAATGAATGAGCTTACTAATGACTGCCCACCAGACAGGTCATTCCAGTTCACCTGTTCCCAGTGTCAGGGATCTCTCTATTCCTGGAACACTGTTTCTGCATCCAGGGAGACAATGTGTAGCAAGCATCACTAAGGACACGTCACAAATTTAGCCCCAGAAATCACCACAACTATTTTCTGAGACATAGAAATCATTAGTCATTCACTGCCAAGAATGCACAGAGAGCGATTCAGAAAGAAACCTTCCCAGACTTGACCCTGGGCAGTAGGAGGTCACTGAGCTCAGTCCATTTAAAATCGTGCATTGAATGCATGAATCTGGACATGACTGCATTTCATTGTCAACAGCTTTTGAGTAACGGATAGGGTGAGAATTACCATGATAACCTGTTTTCAAGAAGGAAAATGGGTTCTATAGGATGAAAATAAACTATTGGAGTCACTTTACTATTTGTACTACAAACAGAATACTAGTTCCTCCTTTCAATCCGGCAGTGAAGAGAAAATTTAGAGTAAGAAAAAGAAAAACTGTCCGTGGAGATGCTGACAGCTGAAAGAGGAAGCCCTCATTCCAACAGGAAATCCTCCCTGTCATTCATTTGTGCCTGCCTAGGGCTGAGCGTCTGTGCTCAGTGGGTCCTGTGCGCCCCCTGCTGCCCAATGTCTTCCCTGCAGGGGAGGTTTGTGTCTGGGCTCACACTGACCTCACTGTGACTCTTGCACAGTAATACAAGGCTGTGTCCCCAGCAGTCACGGAGCTCAGCTGCAGGGAGAACTGATTCTTTGATGTGTCTCTGGTGATGGAGAGTCGGCTTTGGTATGATGGGTTAAAATAAGTATTACCATTAAAGCATATGTGTCCCAACCACTGCAGCCCCTTCCCCAAGGTCTGGCGCATCCAGCTCCAACAGTAATCACTACTTGTGATGGAGAAACCAGAGACAGAGCAGGTGAGGGACAGGTTCTGGAAGAGCTTCACCAGTCCTGGACCAGGCTCCTGAAGTTGCACCTGGGACAGAACACCTGCAAACAAAAAAGGATGGTTTTTGTCATTCACTTCAAGTCACAGCCATCCCTATAGATTCAAGTCAGATATCTGAATCTCCCACCTTGGGGAACTGTCACCAGGCACAGGAGAACACACAGCAATAGCATCTTTAGACCACAGCTCTACTTTTCCAAAAGACCTACAGCCCTGTCTAAAGAGAACTGATAGCTTTCCCAGCCCAAGGGTGAAATTTACCCTAGTGCCTGAAGAATGATTTGCATGTGACGGAATCTAGTCCTTATAAACAGAAAGTGATAGAGAACAGACAACCCTCTACCTTCTGAGCCCATCCTAGGGTAACTCTTTGTTCGAACTCATATGCCTGTTAGTCTATAATGAGAGAGCACTTGACCTAAGTGGTGTGTATTAAAGATCAAAGGAAAACCAATTATTTATGAGCTCAATGTTCTCTCCCTCCAGCCCCTCAACATCTTTGCCCTGCCTTGGGCTCCTGTATGTCCTGTGCCCCAGAGAGTGGACAAGATATCATTTGTTGAAAGCATCAGATGGACACCAGGGTATCGTCATCGCCCACAGTGTCATAAATCTTTTCTTTCCACACCAACACTTCCTTATCAACCTCCTCAAAGTCTTCAGGGGTTTTCTTTGAGCCCCTGCCACCACCAACTCCAGCACTCCTACAAACAACATGTCTCAGATTTTGATAACTAAGGCCAATCTTAATGTAAATAAAGAGATTCAAGTGTCATAAGATCACAGGGAGGAGGTTTCCAACTGGAGAATGTTGGCCCCAGAATAGAATAGTTTCAACTCTGTAACTTCTAATTGATGTAAGACTGTGAGATGAGAGACCCTTGGTTTGCCAGAGCACATGCAAAATTAGGGCAAAACCAGTCAGGAGATCAAGTAGAAAGATACAACAGAGCAGTGAGTGGAAAATCAAAGTTAACAGGGGGGCAGAATAAGAATAACGATATTTCAGGTTTGGAACAAAAAGACATCTGCTTGAGACCCAGCAGGGCACCCTGGATTAAAATATTGTCTATCCAGGCAACGAATCCTCAAAATTTAGGGGATGACCATAGACACTATTTAAGATGTCCCTTTCCCAAAATGTGAGCATTTCCAACCAAAGTCAGCCTCGCCATTTTTTCCCTGAACACAGCCCCCGGATAACTGTTCTGGGATGTGATCTTTGAGTCTATTCCCTAGACTCAAGGAAAATAGCTCATCTTACTGACTATGGAATCAGTAGGACTGTCTCTAAACATGCAGTTTACAAAGCCATTCCCCATTGAGATTCCTTCCTCATTTCTCTCCCTCATAACAAAGATTATTTTCCCCAGATTAGGGTTGGCCACACTCATTTTCTGACCAGTTACAACATTTTTAGATATCTGTATAAATATATATATATATCAATGGTGTGAGGATCTGAGCACAAGTTTGTGGTCACCTGGAATTCTCTGGCCCAGAATTTTCAGAGGGGAAGCAGCCATTGCTTTGCAAAAAAGAATCATAAATTTCACCAAAATCCAAGAATTCAAGCACAGGACATTATTATTGATCATTTGGAGGTCATTTGAGTTAGTTTACTTTTCAAATGCAGACTAACATGACATCACTTTGTCGTCATTTCAGCAAACTCGCAACTCATAGCATCTCTACTTCTTGTTGGCTGGCCAGTTTTAAGTTCCATCCTGTGAATGTAGCTGCACATTAGTCCAAGTCACCGTTCTGTCTGACTGTAACTGCCATGGTCATCTCAGTTCATTTCATGACAGTGGTTAGTATGGAAGTGCTTCAGTGTCACCTGATTACATTATCTGTCTGCACATAACTTTCCTGTCGGGTCTACTGAACATATGCTGAATGAGCTCATGAGTACTCCCTGAACTATCCAGGAACATTTTGGACTCTGAACTCAGATGTACTGGGCTTGTTTTCCAGTGCACCAAACATGGGGTTGGATTTGGTCAGTCATTTACTCAGATGCACTAAGTACCTCAAAATTCTGGAATGTCAAAATGATCTAAAATATGAGCAAAGGAGTATACAATCAAATTTACACTGGCTGTGTTCAGCTAATTGGTAAATAAGAATAAAGCTTTGCAGCTAAAAATTCGAATTTTGTTTCTGTTTTTCTGCCTCTGTGCCTAAAAAATGGCATGGAGGAGATGGTTCCATTCCAGATCTTATCTAGTGCCCAATTGAAAAGCTCAGCAGATTAATGGAGCCTTTTCTTCCAAGATGGCTTTGTCTTAAGTCTGGCATGCTGGCCTGGTTGTAAGCTAGGAATGCATACGGGGCTGAGAGCCAGGACCTTGTTATAGCATCTGGATCTCTCCTTTGGACTGAGCTTCCCCCCAACATGGTACTTAGGTGTCTCCTGAAATTCATGAGCTAATAAAATGAAAGTTACATTAAAATTTATTTATTTTCACTTATATTTAAATTAAAGTTATGAAATGAAATTATTTAAATTAACATGGTCTCTTAAGAGCTGACACATTATACATACTTTGGGTATTTATATACACTCAGCCCCACAAGGGAAAGTGTAGAGTTTTACTCAGGAATAAGCACCTCTCCTTGCTTCAAGCACAGGAGCACACTATTCCAAGGGCCCCAAATGTGTCCTCTGAAACCAATCACTTCTTCTGTCCTGATTCCCAGTCAGTGGCTTAGGATGGTAGCATGATTTAGGCCACCAGTTTTTTAGACCCACCTGCCAGATATGATGAGCAATTATAGCTTGAGGATACCATTATGCTCTTGCTGGTCTACCCTGCACTGAGCAAAATTTAGGGAAATCTTAACCATCCTATATCCTCTCCTCCTAGTATCAGTTACTGGGACAGGGTTGCATCAGAGCTGACAGGTCCTTCAGCTTTGCTTTGTTCCCTCTGCATGATGTGCCTCCGTGTGTGGCTTTTAGTGTTTGATACAAAATCACACATCTAGAGAGATCCTCAAGGGAAATGGTGAGCTAGAGAGGAAGCCCCGCACACAGACAGGAAGCCAGCTTTTAACTCCTCTCTGGTCTGCTGAACTGAGCCCTGGGCCTGAGGGCCCTCAGCAATCACTGTAGTCCAGTATCCCACTGTAGGGAGATTTATGTATAAACGTTTAATGATTCCCTTTACTGTGTCTCTGTTTTGGTGATACAGGTTATGTCCTTAACATTGAGCCTGCCTATATGAATATGGGGAATGTTCTTGTGACTGTCTCTGGTGACTGCCAGTTAGCCACCCACTGAGCTTATATAGGATGTAGTACCAACATTAGTACTAGTAATTGAGACCCACTGCAGGCCCTTCCCTGGAGCTGGCTGATGCAATCCATGTCATAACTGCTGCTGGTAAATGCAGAGACAGGAGAGTCTCAGACATTGTTTAGTCAGCCTTGGGTCTCCCCCAGACTCTACCAGCTGCTCTTTACCCTAGACATCTGGAAACACAAAGACATCCTGTCCAGGAAACTATCACACATATCCACTGTTTATCTTGTTCATCATCTTTTCTTCCTTTTTTATAATTACCACCAGAGAACCTTAGATCAACAAACTCCAGTAGGACCTGTGCATAATCATACGTGCTCAGTGAATAGGGAGACCTGGGCAGCCCATTGCTGTGCACTCTCGTTCCTAGAGTTTAAAGGTTAGGCTAGGCTGCTCTTCATCAGCAGACTAATGTGTTCTTTGGGAGATGCTTTCATTATAAAGATACCTGAGGGAAAGGTATGAGTGTCCTGGGGCCATAGCTAGTCATTGTAGTGTTTGGAAAAACATGATATCCGATTATATGAGATTACTGCACTCATTAAACCACATAGACACCAAGAGGAACAGAGGGAGCAATATTTCCCCAATAATATACCCCCTGACATCCATAAGATATAATTGCCTAAGTGTATAAGCGATTGACACCAAAACAGGATGTCATGATCACATGTGGTAAACTGTAACTGTGGGGAAAGATGGGTGTCGGGGGGAGGATGAGGGAAAAAAAGAAAAAGAAGCTCTATCCTGGATGAGGGTCAGAAATTTCTACTGGGCCCATAATGCCCCTGAGGGAGAGACATGGATACTTTTAAGGTCCCAACCCAGACTTTGGTTCACAGTGCTCCCTTAAAAATGATACAAAGTCAGAAGATTAGATTAATCACCATTCCCTTTAGCAAAGCCCCATCACAAAACTAACAATCATCACATATAATAACCCTGAATGCAGCTGAGAGTGCTGGAAAGGCAAATGGGGTTTGGGGATTTTTTATGTTTGTTTCTGGAGAGTGCAAAGCCAAGCAAAAGAAGCAAAGAAAGAACTTCAACTCTGATACCCACGGATTGAACCTCTAAGAACATTCCTTCCTCTGAATTTGTCTTTACCATTTGAAATCCTTGGATCATACTCTGAAGCCCATGACTTTGGGTTAGCAGTCACCTGCGCCTCCCATACCAGGATATACCAGCTTTAAATCCAATGGATTATTTCCATTCTTTTAATAACAGCAAATTAAGTTATACTATTAAATTGAGCTGAGCTAACCCTAGGCTGCTGCTGCATTGCAAGAGTTATTTGGTCTTTCTCTTTTCCTCCTAAATGCCAAAATGTCCCCATCCTAGGTGGAGCTCCCATTGAAGCACTATTTTCATTTTATATTTTTGAGATATAAATGTCATAGAGTGATAAACATTAGAGTCATGTAACAACATTGCCTGGAGCATCATATGAAATGATTGCCTAATCTGAGAGCAGGTCTCAGACTCTGGGTTGGTGTTTATGCTGATAGTGGTCTCATGCAATATTTGTCCTTTTGAGATGGACTACTTTAACTCAGCATAGTGTTCTGTAGGTCTGTCTGTGTAGTGATGAGCTTTGTCGGTGTTACAGTATTTCCTACACATATATAGTATCCCATTGTGTGTATGTACCAAAGTTGCTTTATCCAATCTTCTATTCATTGGCTTTTGGTTATTGCCAATTTCTTGATATTTTGAAGAGTACTTTGATTAACATGGGCGTTCATATTTCTATCTTTAATTTGTGGTCTTAGTATACCCACTAATAGCATTGCTGGAGTGCATGCAATTTATTGTCCCATTTGTTTGTGGTATCACCATATCACTTTGCAGAGCAGTTGGACAGAACTACCAGCAGCAGTCTGAGAGTTCCAATCTCTCTGCTTCTTCTCCGATACATTTATTTCTGTTTTTCTTTCTTTCTTTTCATGGGCTACCATTTTCAATGTAAAATGATATATCTACTTTTTTTCGTATCTGCATCTTATGTATGGCTCATGATCAGGAACATTTTCTATGGTTGCTGCAAGCCGAGCGCTCACTCGATCAGGAACATTTTTAATGGGTCTATTTGACATTTGGATGCCTGTTTTGGTTAACTGTCTAGGTATAATGTTTTACTGCCTTTATTGTTGAGTTATTTGAGGGTTTTTTCTTATTAAAGTCTTGCATCATTCTATGTGTTTTAGAGGTATGTAATTGCCCCTATGTCATTGGTCATGATTGTTTTCCAGTCCAGGAGATAATTGTTAATTCTCTTATTGAATTATTTTGATGTCAGTTCTGCCAAAGGCACTATATAAGTTTAATGCAATCCTGATACAATTACCCTCATCTTTCTTTAAAGAAATGGAAATACTAAATGCCAACTTCATATGGAGAGGGAAGAAGCCAAGAATTGGCAGAGAACTTCTCAAGAAGGACACAGTAGGAGGGCTTGCTTTACCTGACTTTAGCACATTCTATATAGCCACAGTTGTCAAAACCACATGGTATTGGGACAATGACAGATACTCAGACCAATGTAAAAGAACTGAAAACCCAGAAATAAAATCATCAACATACAGACAACTGATCTTTGATACGGGCCCAGAAATATCAAATGGGAAACAGATGCCCTCTTTAACAAGTGGTGCTGGAAAAAATGGATATTTACCTACACAAAAATGAAGCATGACCCTTATCTCACTCCATGCACAAGAATAAACTCAAGGTGGATCACAGACCTTGAAGTTAAACCACAAACTATTAGGGCCATCAATGAGGGATTTGGGACCAGCTTGAGAACTTTGGCACAGGGAATATATAGGCTATTATAAATAGGGAAAGACACAAATAAATAGGCACAAATTGACAAATGGGATAGACTGAAGATAAAACACCTGTGTACATCGAAAGAATTCACCAAGAGAGTAATAAGAGAGTCCACAGACTGGGAAAACATCTTTAGCAATGACACATCAGACAAAGGCCTTATTACTAAAATCTACAATACTCTACTAGCTTCCCCTCAAAAACCCCCAAAAAACTAATTGCCCACTTGAGAAGGTGGGCAAAGGACCTGAATAGAAGTTTCACAGGGGCAGAAATCCGAATGGCCAAAAAACATATGAGAAAATGTTCTGGATCTTTAGTCATAAGAGAAATGCAAATTAAAACAACAATGAGGTATCACCTACCACCCTCAAAGATAGCCCAATTGAAAAAATCAGAAAGCAACAAGTGTTGGAGGGGCTGTGGAGAGACAGAAACTCTCATCCATTGCTGGTGGACCTGTAAGTATGTACAGCCCCTATGGAAATTGATTTGGCGATATCTAAATAGATGGAAATCAAGTTACCATATGACCCAGCAATCCCCCTACTGGACATATACCCAGAAGAGGCAAGAAACAAACCAAGGCCAAACATCTGTGCCCCAATGTTCATTGTGGCACAGTTCACAAATGCTGAGTTGGAAACAACCCAAATGTCCATCAAGTGACAATTGGATTAAAAAACTGTAGTATATACATAAACGTAGTACTATGCATCGCTAAAAAGCAGTGATGAATGTATAAGCACAACGCTGCATGGGAAGTACTGGAGGAAATCATGCTAAGCAAAGTAAGTCAAGCACAAAAGGACAAGTACCACATGAGTCTGCTGAGGTAAGCTTTAAAAAAAAAATTCAAAAGGGCCATAGGGAAAAAGCTACTGTATACAAACATTCCTGGGGTGAGGACCAGGTAATATGGCAGGGACCAGACCAAATACAGGGGTACGCATGGTAGACACCTAAAAAATAGCTGGGCAAAAGGAAAAAAAAGTAATAGAAAATAAATGGGTAGCGGGGGCACAGGGCACTAACCCACCCAATGGGAGGGTATGGTTTATATCTCCACAGGGAAAAAGGAACCACACTTCAACCCAGTGCTCCAAGATGTGAATGCAACATGTCGGCGTTGGAGTAGGGAACCAGTGGATAAGCCTGGGAGTCTGGCCCCAATTTCAACTAAGTGGACATCTGATCCTCCCACCAGAAACTTTTATTTCAAAGGACAGCATTGAATCTGCAGCTTTTGGAGAGGGACATATCTAATCAGAGCACACGGGAGCAGATGAAGGGAGAGGAGGAGAGAGTTGAGCACATCTGGCCAACCAGGGCGTGAGGATGATGTTCCCAATTAGAACAGTCAGTCCACAGAGAGGACCACATGACCAGCCCCACTATGAGACATGACGCCCCTCACTGACCCATAGCCCTACAGGGGACAACAACAGAGACATAGTGTGGGAATTGCACCCGATCTGATCCCACCACAACTAGGCAAAACACTAAGGGGGTGCAACAGAACAGCAAGGGAATGAAGCAGCGAGGTCCCCAGGGAATGCTGAAGGTAAACTTTGGGGCCAGAGCATGGTGTCCCAGCAGACTGGACTGGAAAACACTCCTAAAGACCAACAAATGATCCTTGAATTAACTACAAGCTTTTCTTTCTTGTACTTTGTTGGTTTTTTTGTCATTGTTTTGTTGTTGTTGCTTTGTTGTCTATTGTTGTTTGGTTTTGCTCTGTCTTGTTTTTGTGCATGATATTCTCAGGTCTGTCTAAATAAGATAGGCTGGACGAATAATCTCGAGGAGAAAACAATGGGACCGACAGTTCCGGGGGACATGGGAGAGGGGGAGGTGGGGTGAAAGGTAGTGGTGTTAACAAAGCCAGGGACAAGGGAACAAGAAGTGATCCAAATCAGTCGTGAGGAGGGTGTGGGAGGCCTGGTAGGGCATGATCAAGGGTAATGTAACCAAGAGGAATTGCTGAAACCCTGGTGGGGACTGGGCAGGATGGTGGGACAGGGGGAAAGTCAAAGGAAATAGAGGAAAGAGCTGGGAGGCAAAGGACATTTATAGAGGTCTAGATAAAAACATGTACATATGCAAATATATTTATATATGAGGATGGGGAAATAGATCTATGTGCATATATTTATAGGTTTAGTATTAAGGCAGCAGGACATTGGGCCTCCACTCAAGTACTCCCTCAATGCAAGAATACTTTCTTCTATTACATTGGCATTCTATGATGCTCACCTTCCTGACACAACCGCTGAAGACAAAGCGGGTGAATATACAAATATGGTGAAGAAAGCTAATGGTGCCTGACTATCAAAATATATAGCATCTGGGGTCTTAAAGGCTAAAAGGTAAACAAGCGGCCGTCTAGCGCAGAAGCAACAAAGTCCACATGGAAGAAGCACACCAGCCTGTGTTCACAAGGTGCCAAAGGGATCAGTTATCAGGTATCACAGAACAAAAAAATCATAACATTGTGTGTTCACCTCCATGATACGATAGCTGAAGACAAATAGCTGCATAAGCAAATGTGGCAAAAAAAAATCTGATGGTGCTCGGCTGTCAAAAGAGATAGTGTTTGGAGTCTTAAAGGCTTGAAAGTAAACAAGCGGCCATCTAGCACAGAATCAACAAAGCCCACATGGAAGAAGTACACCAGCCTGTTCGATCATGAGGTGTTGAAGGGAGGGATCAGGTATCAGGCATCATCAGAACAGAAAATCTTGCCATAGTGACTGAGGGGGTGGGGAGTGCACAGTGGAGACCCAAAGCCCATTTGTAGGCCACTTGAGATCCTCTTACAGAAGGATTTCTGGGAGGAGACTCGGTGCGATGTAGCAATGGTGAAAAATACAACTTTCCTCTAGTTCCTAAATGCTTCATCCTCACCCCACTATCATGATCCCAATTCTACCTTGCAAGTCTGGCTAGACCAGAGGATGTACCGTGGTACAGATAGGAACCAGAAAGACAGGGAATCTAGAGTGGATGAGCCCTTCAGGACCAGTGGTGTGAGTGGTGATCCTGGGAGTGCAGAGGGAGGGTGGGTTGGAAAGGGGGCACTGATTACAACGATCTACATGTGACCTCCTCCCTGGGGACGGACAACAGAAAAGTGGATGAAGGGAGACGTCGGATAGGGGAATACATGACAAAATAATTTATAAATTATCAAAGGTTCATGAGGGAGTGGGGAGGGAGGGGAAAGAATAGGACCTGATGCCAGGGCCTTAAGTGAAGAGCAAATCTTTTGAGAATGATGAGGACAACAAATATACAAATGTGCTTTACACAATTGATGTATGAATGGATTGTGATAAGAGTTGTATGAGCCTCTAGCTCAGAAGCAACAAAGCCCACATGGAAGAAGCACACCAGCCTGTGCGATCACAAGGTGCCAAAGGGACCAGGTATAAGGCATCATGCAAAAAAAAAGTATATATATATGTGTGTGTGTGTGTATATGTATGTATATGTGTGTATATATATATATGCCATAGTGAATGAAGGGGGAAGTGCAGAGTGGAGACCCAAGGCCCAAGTGTCGGCCACTGGAGATCCCCTCATAGAGGGGTTCAGAAGAGGAGATGGGTCAGTCAGGGTGCGATGTAGTACCGATGAAGAACACAGCTTTCCCCCAGATCCTGGATGCTTCCTCCCCCCAACTACCATGATCCGAATTCTACCTTGTAGGACTGGATAGGGCAGAGGTTGTACACTGGTGCATAAGGGAGCTGGAGGCACAGGGAATCCAGGGTGGACAATACCTCCAGGACCAAGGGTGTGAGGGGCGATGCTGGGAGAGTGGAGGGTGAGTGAGTTGGAAAGGGGGAACCGATTACAAGGATCCACATGTGACCTCTTCCCTGGGAGAGGGATGGCAGAGAAGGGGGGGAAGGGAGACTCTGGATAGGGCAAAATATGACAAAATAACAATCTATAAAATATCAAGGGCTCATGAGGGAGGGGAGAGCAGGGAGGGAGGGGAAAAAAAAGAGGACCTGATGCAAAGGGCCTAAGTGGAGAGCAAATGCTTTGAAATGATTAGGGCAAAGAATGTACGGATGTGCTTTATACAATTGATGTATGTATATGTATGGATTGTGATAAGAGTTGTATGAGCCCCTAATAAAATGTTTAAAAAAAGAAATGATGTCTCTGTCCTGTGTCAGGACCTTTGGACCTTTTCACCGCAGCCTTGGATCATTTTGTTTGCCAGAGTTAGACTTGCCTCTCAGTTAAAAGGGCAAAGAAAAAAATAAACTCTGCTACCTTCGTGCTATTTAAAATGGTTTAGCCCCCTCCTCAGACTGTGTTTGAAATGAATTTGCCTCTTTGTGATGTTTGGCTTCGGATCTATACATAATAGTGACTTTATTAGATAGAAACCAGGCTACTGCCAACAACACATTGCGTCAAATTGGGGCCAACTCATTGCTCAAAGTTTACATTTGCAAACCCACAAGGGCTGCAGCAACCTGCCCAGCTCCTGGAACACAGGAAGGAGGATGGTGTGGGATGGAAGAAAAACAAGAGACCTGATACAAGAAGCTGAGGCAGGTGGAGCCTTTTCCCTGATGAGGAAGAAGACTTCCCGGCAACTGCAGCGCATTAATTTATACAGACAAGGCATACGGAATTTCATGGCTAGTCGAGGGGTGTGGGAAGCTGGGAAGAGGAAGCATAGCTGATCTGCAGATTATTGTGCTTCAGCGGTTTTACAGGGAACAAGAGGGGGAACTGTCAACTGTCTCTTAGGTGAAGGACACGACACTTGTTGTATCCGCTCCTTGACCTGTCAGCACCCTTCCATGGGGCCCTGCCTCAGCCGAAGGAAATGATGATCCTGCCCTACTAGTCCAAGAAGTAGACAGTTTTGCCCCCCAAGAGTTTGCCTCCAGCTTCTCCCAGCCTCCACCAGTTGCATCTCACACTGGACACTTGCAAACATAGGGACATTCTGGTCAGCAAAACTCACACACATCCACTGTGTCTTCTACCATGCACATTCACACGTGCTTGTTCTCTGTAAAACCACTTCTTAACATAGTAACAAGGAAAACCTGGATCAGCACTCAAAGGTGACTTGTGTTCAGAGCTGATCATTGAATTTGGACACCTGGGAATCAGAGTTGAGGCACTTCTCCCAGGGCTGGGTGATTTTCTCAGCAGAAGGAAGGGTCGACACCAGTAAATGAAGTGCATGACTCCTGAGAAGGTCATCACGAGCAGATGAGAATGTCCTAAGTATCATGGGGAGTCTCGGGACTGTGGTTTATGATGAACTGGGCTGCTAATTACAAAGTCAGCAGTTTGAACCACCAGTGGTTCATTTGGAGGAAGATGAGGCTTTCCACTTCCACTGAGATTTGCACCCTAACACACCTACAGGGGCAGTGCTACTCTCTCCCCTTGTGTCTTTGAGAGGAAATGAGTCAATGGCAGTGATGATTTTTGGATGTGCTTTTGGAAGGACACTGCATTCTGGGTAAAATAAGATATGTATAATTTTACTATACTAAATGGAGAGAACACATCACTTTATTGCATTTTTTAATAAATAGACAAATTGTGGGTAGAGACATCATTGCTATCTCAACTTTATAGGTGTAAAACTACAAATGGAATTCTTAAAATTTTCAGCTGTGTATCCCCCAGAAACTCACCTCATGCTCTTTGTCCATGTTCTTTGAGCTTTTAGGGGGAAAAAACAAAGAATTTGAGGTAGGCTACTTCAATGCTATAGGGTGAAATTTGTAAGATTTTCATGTGAAAAAAAAAAGAAAAAGAAGAAAAAAAAAAGATTTTCATGTGAAACTATCAGAGGACAACTCTTCATACCTAAAAGAATAGGTGAGCAAAATGTCCCAATGGGGAACAATTCTTCTATCCACACATGTTCCCATCATTGCATGTTTCCATTTTCTTAAAAATTCATGTGTTCCATGTTCAATTTCCTTAGTTAAAAAAAAGTCTTTGAAGATTAACAATTTATAACAAAATTTACTCATCATAAGCTTCTGAGTTAACTTTTATGTCTTAATTTAACTGACCCAAGATTATACAGCCCCGTTAGCCATAATTATTAGTATTTTTACCCACACTTGTGCCTCTGGTCTTGGGTGACAAGCCAGGTTTGTGATAAGACAGACTTTAACCCACTTTGTCATTTATGCTTCTTGCTTCTGCTGTCATGTGGTTATTTTTCATTAAATAAAACTTTTAAATCACAGTCTTATACTTACTTAAAAATGACTTCATTGTTCATGCTTAGATCTTTGGATATTTTTAGTTGTATGCCTGTGTGTGGCTGGTGGGGGACATGATCTGATACAAGGATTCATTCTTCTGCATGTGGAAATCTAATTCTTACAGAATCATTTATTTAATGGTTACTTCACTTAAGAGGATTTAATACTCTTATATAAAATAAGTTTACCTCAGTTGTATAAGCATATAATTCTTACTTTAAAATTTACTCCATTGGTCTATATGGAGTTCCTCTGTGAAGGATTACACTCTATTCTGCTCACCAAATAACAGGCAATTTACACTCACCCAGAGATGCCTGAGAGTAAGGGCTAGTGAATCACTGCCCAAAGAGGAGGAGGGATTGCATTTGTCTAAATGGTGAGATTCTGTTTTGCAGGAAACTGGATGACAGTGGAATCCCCAGTTATATTCATTTGTGTATAGTATTTATTATGTATTTATTGCACGTTGTTTTCCTGATTATTTGATAGCCATACAGCTGAACTGAATAAAGAATGGTATATGTATTGAATGTTAAACATTAAATAATTTAACACTTTGTGAATGTAAAAAAACTATAATATATTATTATTTTAGGTAATTACTTGACTAAACAGCATTAATCTAAAATTTCTGCACCTCACTGCATCAGAGATGTTGGGTGCATTTGTGTCAGCTTTAATCATCATGGTTCTGTGTCCATCAGAAAAATACATACACTGCCACATCTTGGACCATCCCCACTTGTTCCTAGAGAACAATTTTGTAGCCACTGTTTGTGTATCTAATTAAGCATTTTCTTCTATTTTATTGACACTCTGTCAAACAGGATATCCTTCTCTAGGAACTAGATTCCCTGATCGCAGGTTCAAAATATGTGAGAAGTCCCACTATTCTCAATTCTAAAGAGCATTCTGAGATATTAGTCTGCAATTTCTTCCTCTTGTGACAAATTTGCTATTTTTTTATCAAAGTTTCCTTCCATTGAATTTTTGCTTCATTATGACTCCAAAGAGTAATCTCAAAAATGACACCTCCAATCAGACAGGTCATTCCAGTTTCCCTGTTCCCTATGTTAGGGATCTCTCTCTGCCTGAAACACTTGTGTCTGCATAAACCGAGACAATGAGTAGCAAGAATCTCTAATGACATGTCACAAGTTTAGCCCCAGATGTCACCACAGTAATTATCTCAGACATAGAAAATCAACCAGTCACTACTCACATTGCAGAGGGAGCAAAGCAGATGGACACCTGACCCTTCAACAAGTTCTGATTAACAGATAGAATGATAATAACCATGACAATCTGTATGCCAAGAAGGAAAATGAATCATATGGGATGCCAGTGAAAGGTCAGGGTCACTTTTAATATTTGGACTGCAAACAGAGAATGCTAGTTTCTCCTATTAAGCCTGCAGTGAGGAGAAATTTAGAGAAAAACTGTCCAGGGGATGCTGAGAGCTAAGAGAGGAAGCCTTAATTCTAACACGTAATCCTCCCTGTCATTCATCTGTGCCTGTCTATGGCTTTGTGTCTGTGCTCAGTGGGTCCTGTGCACCCCTGCTGCCCATGTCTCCCCTGCAGGGGAGGTTTGTGTCTGAGCTCACACTGACATCCCCTCACTGTGCTCCTTGCACAGTAATCCATGGCCTTGTCCTGAGCGTTGATGGAGCTCAGCTGCAGGAAGAACTGATTCCTCAGTGTGTCTCTGGTGATGGAGAGTCGGCTTTGGAAGGATGGGTTATAACTTGTACTACCCTCACAGCATATTACTCACATCCACTGCAGTCCCTTTTCTGAGGTCTGGCAGATCCAGTTCCAACAGGAAATACTGGTGATGGAGAAAACTGAGACAGTGCAGGTGAGGGACTGCTTCTGGGAAGGCTTCACCCATCCTGGTCTCGACTGCTGAGATTGCACTCCTGTAAATAAAGATAATTGGTCTCTCAATTACTTGCAGTTACAACCATCCCTGTAGACCCAGGTCAGATATCTGAATCTCCCACCTTAGGGAACTGTCACCTGGCACAGGAGAACACAGAGCAATAGCATCTTTAGACCACAGCTCTGCTTTGCCAAGAGACCTAGAGTTCTGCTGAAGAGAACTGACAACTTTCAGTGCCCAAAAGTGAAATTTTGACCTAGTGCCTGAAGAATGATTTGCATGTGAGTTTTAAAAGTTTGGCATTTGAATAAGGAAGACCAAAAAAATCTATCCATTTGAATTGTGGTCCTGAAGAAGACAGTTGAAAGTACCGGAGACTGCTCAAAGAACAAACTATCTAACTTGGAGTGAAGTGAGGGGTATGGAAAAAAAAAAGGCCTTCAAGGAAATGGACTGACAGTGTCTAACAATGGGCTGAAGCATGGGGACACTTGTAAAGAAAGCACAGGACCGTGCTGTGTTTTGTTCTGTTGTGTATAGTTCACTATGGGGTCGTAACCAACTTCATGGCAGGTAACAATAACAAATGGGTGATGGTTGTGGTTGAGTCATTTGGATGACAGAAAGCATGCTGGCTGGGAAGTAGGTTGACCATAACACAGAGCCATGTGTAAGCAGAATGGTCACAAATGTGATACCGTGTCTGTAAACTTAATTGTTTATGATCTGATCCTGTAATTGCAGAAAGGTAATGAGTCAAGAGGTAGTACAGTGGAGAGGTCTGACTAGAAGATCTTTCAGGCCAGTTAGTAGCAGAGAATCTGATGGCAGGGATTCTGGCACCTGAGCTACCCAATGTAGAGAGCAGGTAAGGGCTAAGAAATCTGCTATCCACTGCCTGTGAGCTAGGTCACATAGCAGTAAAGAGGTTGCTAGTGCAGAGACCGAATGCAGAACTGCTGTACTGACCTGGAGTTAGACCAGTGAGCAGCAGAGAGACCCCACTGGTAGAGAACTGTCCAATGCTCTGATCAAGAATTGTATCAACAGGGAATATTTCCGTTCCAAGGTTTACCTGCTTCGAAAGCTCCCCAGGTTCGCCAACTACATACAATTTGTATCTTGTTACTTTCAAATTATTATTTTTCTTTTAAAAAATACTTTTTTGGGGACTCTTACATCTCTTATCACAATCCATATGTTCATCAAATGTGTCAAGCACATTTACACATATGCCACCATCATCATTTTCAAAATATTCTCTTCCCACTTGAGGTACTGATTTCAAATTAATTTTCATCCCAATGTACAACCTGTTTCCAGCCTCCAATTAACTACATACCTGTGAGTGTGGTGTGAGTCTGTGCAGCTAGTGGATGGAGTTGTCAAACCCAGCTGAGCAGGGAGTGAAGTACAGGGAACTCTTGGGTGTAGAAATGGTGAAGGAGTTGGAGAACGGTAGTGGTATATCTGACCTCCAGCTTATAGTACTCACCTTTGTGCTGGTTGCAAATCTGTTCCACTGTGAATTACTCAAATAATTAAACTACACCATAAATGCGTATCTCCCCACAGGTTATTAAAAATGCCTTAAATTTTTCTGAGTTTTTATTCCTAAATAAATTAGCAATAACTTGATGACACTACTTTGTGATGATTTAAAAATACAAACCTTAAAATTTACAATCGTTTTTTATTTATATTGATCACATTTCATGTGTTAGCTAGACATGACTGTATTAATGAGAAATGTAAAGTATAGTGAGAATTGTGTATGTGTGTATATGTATATACATATATATGTTGAAAAAATATATGAAAGTCAGTAAAATCATCATTTAAATGATCCCAGACAATAAATTCCAAAACTAGTTGATATTTCACAGCAGAAAGATTGTATATATATATATTTGAAAGTGATTGACTAACTTCATGAACCAGTGTGGAGTGATGGATTGCTTTTATATGGCCTTTCTGTCCACTGCTTTGTCCTTCCCAACAAAGAATGGGTAAGGCCGTGCAAATGAGGTGTATGAAATTAGAACAAGCGGGACACACACACACACACGCACACACACACATACACACACCCTTTCCTCTTGTACAGAAAGTATCTAAGCATGGCACCCTCCACGAAGTCTGTGCAGGGAGGGGCCGGAAGTGCGTTTCGCCAGCGTCTGGCGTGTATTTCGGCCTTTGTCGGCTGCTGTAGTCAGGCGCAGCGTCCCCGTGACGCCCGGAGATGCTGCGGGCAAGAGTTTGAAGAGGATCTTACGCACCGGTGGGGGTGGTGGAGCCTTTGGGAAGTAAGTGTAAGTTGTCGGGACGACGGTGAGTGAGGAGAACAAGTGCGTTTCTGTCTCTGAAACCAGGCGAGCGACGCATGGACGTGCGGCGTCAGGACCTGGGCTCCTGAGTGGTGGACAGCAGGCGGGAGCCATGCTTTCTGGGGTCTCACTGGGAGAGCGCCTGTAAGGTTTAATTTAAACACTACTCTTGAGCTCATATGTCCTATAAGGTATACCCACCAAAAGCTATCAGTTCTTCCTCATCCTATCACAATATAATTTCCAACCCCAACTGATCTTCCTTCTCTAACCCAAAGGCCCAACCCATCCCCTTCTATATAACCCAGAGCCCTGTACAACATCTACAGCTGGAGCACTATGCAACATGAACTATAGCAAACAGTAATAACCACACAAAAAATAAAGGTCAACAAAAGCCATCGACTGAAGATTACCCAATCCCAGTGGAATACACAAAAAAAGACATTGAACTACTAAAAAGAGAATATAAAAGAACATTATTTACTACCTGCGGTAGTTCCATAATCTTGTGTCAATTTGGGACCTGAGAGGATTAAGAGCGAAGGGGTCAAGTCTAGTCTGTCAATCGGATCTTAGCCAGTGAGGCTTCTGTGTGGGCATTGCCTTCTCCTGAGAATTCTGTGAACTCCTGATTTCCTCCTTGAAGGTGGGAGAAACACTCTCTCTCAGCTCACTCCTTTGAAGACGCTCTACTGACAAGACACATGGCAATAAGCTGATAGACTCCATGCTCTGGGAACTGGAGAAGCCACGTAGAGACCCCTTCCAGCTCTGAGATGATTCTACCACCACTGGATCCACAAGACTTTGCACCAGTTGGCCTGTGTTTGTTCTGCATTCAGCATCACTGCATGTTTCATTAGTCAGAAGAGAACTTAATAGATGGGTATTGGACATATGGGCTAATATCAGACTTAGGGACTTGATCTGAACTGGGCTGGGATGTCTCAACATTCAACAGTTCTTGTATATAAAGTTCTTTCTTATACACATATGAGTGTCTATGAATTTGTTACTCTAGTTTACCCAGATTAACACAGTACTGTACAGAGATTTAGGGATAAATCTTGAAAAACAAGAAATTGAGATACTAAGAACCACACACCCAAAAGGAATCTAGAAGCTAAACAATGAGATAACAGAAATAAAGTGAGGGTTACATCAACTGAGCAATAAAATGGAAGAATATGAAAGTTGAATCAGTGAAACAAAAACGCTAGAGAACTGAAGGAAGTCTGAAGATGATGTGGGACATCAAAAATGTTAGATCCTCATAACACCTAAAACAAGACATATAATAGACAAATCATCCAAATTCTCTCAAGGAATAGGGGAGAATCTCGAGGACAGTCAGAGCAATAAATAAGCCATCACCTAAAAGTTAAATAGGCAATCCCATACCTCTCCTTAGGAACCATGCAAGAAGGAAGAAAATTGAAAAATATATACCAAAATTTGAAAAACATTGTCAACTAAGAACCCTATGTCCAGCAAAGATACACATCAAATATGAAGGAGAAATAAAGGTATTTCAAACAAGAAAAATAGAATTCCTTAAAAATATATATAATAAAAACATTAAAAATATATTACCCAGATCTCTATGGTCAGAAAATAAGTAAAACTCCTACACACTAGCATATTTCCACCACAGTGTGTAACACAACCTAGAAGTCAACATACTGAAAACAGTGCCAGACAAAATACAGATCTAGTTGGGAAAGAGATACTTGAATGAACTCTGCCCACCTCCCCTGAAGGTAAATACCAAAACACAAACTATATGACATAAACTAACCTATATTTAGAATCCATACCACTGGATATCAATTGACTAAATGCACCAACCAAAGGCCAAGGGTGCCAAACAGGTACAGAGAACAGAGAACAAGATCCATCTGATGCCTTGAGAGATACATCTCTTATTCACAGACAAAAACATGGGGGAGTCAAAGGATGACAAAATTTTTACTAAGTTAATTGCAACCAAAAAGCAAAACAAAAACACTCCCAGGAGTGTCAATATTAATCTCTGACACAATAGACTTCAACATAAATGACAATGAGACACTGGAATGGACATTACGTAATGAAAAAGGATCACCAGACCAAGAACACATTGCCGCAATGAGCTTGTATGAGCTCACAGAAATACATCCATCAAATCCACAAGGAGAGGAAAAGAGAAATCACAATTGTACTCCCTTGACTTCTTGGTGTCTTATGGTTCTGGCTAGTTCTTCTAGCGCAATGTTGAGAAAGAGTGGTGATAAGGAACATCTTTTTAGGCTTTCCTTTTTCAGTGAGAATATTTTCAGTTTTCCCCATTGAGTGTGCAATTGATTTTTCATATAGAATTTTGTGTGGAGGAATTTCCATCATTCTCCTGATTTGAATGTATTATTATTTTTTTATGAATTTTTTTTAAATTTTAACAATTTATTGGGGCTCATACAATTCTTTTCACAGTTCATATATATACATACATCAATTGTATAAAGCACATCTGTACAGTCTTTGCCCTAATCATTTTTTTCTCTTTTCTTCTTTTACATTTTATTAGGGACTCATACAACTCTTACCACAATCCATACATATACATACATCAATTGTATAAAGCACATCCATACATTCCCTGCCCCAATCATTCTCAAGGCATTTGCTCTCCACTTAAGCCCCTTGCATCAGGTCCTCTTTTTTTTTTTCCTCCTCCCTCCCCCTTCCCCCCTCCCTCATATGCCCTTGGTAATTTATACATCGTTGTTTTGTCATATCTTGCCCTATCCGGAGTCTCCCTTCCCCCCTTCTCTGCTGTCCCTCTCCCAGGGAAGAGGTCACATGTGGATCCTTGTAATCAGTTCCCCCTTTCCAACCCACTCACCCTCCACTCTCCCAGCATCGTCCGAATGTATTATTATTTTTATGTGTTATTGAGTTTTATTGGCCAGGAATTTATTGAGATCTTTTGCATCTATATTCATGAGAAATTTTGGTTTTTAGTTTTCTTTCTTTGTGAGATTTTTGCCTGTTTGTGGTATCAAGATTACTCTAGCTTCATAGAACAAGTTTGGGTGTCAGTACCCCTTTTTATATTCTGGAACAGGTTGGGTAGAATAGTGACAGTTCTTTTCTGAAAGCATGGTAGAATTCTCCAGCATAATTTGGCAAAGAAGTGAAACACTCGCTATTTTCAGATAATATGATTTTATATAGAAAGAATCTCATGTTCTCCACAATGGAATTGTTGGAAATAATTGAGGAATTTAGTAAAGTAGAAAGATACAAAATTAACCAGCAGAAACCAATTAGACCCCTGTGCACTAATGATGAAAGATACAAAAAAAGAAATCAAGAAAACAATACCATCCACAATAACTACAAAGTGTTGAAAACCTATGAATAAACTTATCCAAAGAAACACAATCCTGTACAGAGAGAATTAGAGATCATTAAAACGAGAAGAAACCAAGAGGCCTACACAAATGGAAGTAAAGAGCTCTACCAAGACTTTGAACTGTCAGTAGTGAGACTAAGATTGACTTAGTACATTAATATCTTACTTGATCTTTCATTCTGGCAGACCTGTGATTTATATTATTATTATTATGGCAGATATATATTATTCTGGCAGACCTGTGATTTACATTGTCAGTGAGCATTAGTATAAATTTTGCCTGATGACCAACCCCATTGTTTGTGTAAATAGCTTCCAGTCATGTAAGGATTAATTCTGTACAGGTGAATAACTCAGCTATTGTAATGGGCAGTTAGGCTACACTGGTCCAATATCCATCCCTCAAGAATGTCTTAAAAATTGGTATTGGGCTCTGATCAATGACACTATTAACGGAAGATTCTTATGCTCCAAGGTGATAATCAATAAAATTCTCAACCATTAATTCACAAAGATGTCTCTAAGGGGAACCAAAGGCAGATTAAACAAAACAAAACATAGATCCAGGAACAGATTTGGGGATTGCACTAAATCCCAGTTCCAATCTAAGAACAATTAGTTCCTATGACAGTGCCCTCCTCTATAAGTGCCCTCATGAAGGAAACAGAAAATATGGTGCTACAGAAAAGTGTGATGACGAAATTAGATGGTACCGGCAATCAGATAGAAGAGCGTCTGGGTTCGTAAAGGCTTGTGTCCAAACAAGCAGGCATCTAAGTCAGATGTCAACTAAGTCCACATGGAAGAAGCACACCAACATTCATGACCCAAGGATTTTAAATTATATAATCCAAGAATGAAGGAAGGAATAATATCAGAGCTTAAATTGTGAGATTCTGTTTTGCAGGAGGCTATGGATGAGAGTGGAAGCCCAAGATACACTTGTGAGATCTGCAAAGGAAATAAGCCTCTGGTGATTTCCCTCTATTCACAATTGAGGAATGGGAATAAGCTGATTACCAGAGTATTAGAGAGATGACTAAAGGAGATCAAAATTATAAACTAGACTTGAACTGTTAAAACCTTGTCATTTGATCCTCTCTCTGATACACTTTATGCCTGCTTTGATTTTCAATATTTTGTGTGTGTTAGTGACTATGTTAGTTTCATAGTGGAGTTTATCTCTGATGTGTTTTGTCATTGTGAGCATCCTGCATCTATTGTTGTTACATGATTTTCTGTTTTTCATTATATGAAACCCACGATTGATGAACCTATAGAGTCAACAAATACAATAAAGATTCCTGGGGGTTGGGGGCTGTTGTTGAGTGAGGACAGGTAAAGGGGAGCAGATATCAAGGAGTTCAAAAAGGAAGAGATGTTTTTAAATTGATTGTAGCAGCAATCTTACAATACTGTTTCATGTGATTAAACTATGGATTGGAATGATATCTGTAAGTACTCCCAATAAAAGGGTTGGGGGAAAATACCATACATTTGAGCTTAAGTTTGAGCTCCTGTCCAACAACCAACTTCTAAAAAAGAGATAGAAAAGTGTCCACTAGGGATGGTATCTGTTTTTGAAATTAATTCACCTCTTTGTGATGTTTGCCATAGTTTATATAAGCAACAGTTACTGTACTAGAAGGAAACCACCTTGGGCCAAGTTGAGGCCATCTGTTTGCTCAAAATTTACAGCTAGAAACCCACAAGGACTGCAGCGACCTGCACAGCTACTGGAACACTGGAAGGAGGACAGTTGGGGATGGATGAAGGACAGGAGACAGGATGCAGGCAGCTGAGGCCAGGAGGAACCTTTCCCCTGATGAGGAAGAAAACTCCCTGGCAACTGTGTGCATTCATTTATACAGGCAAGGCATAAGGAATTTCATTGCAAGGTCAAGGGGAGGGTGAATTAGGAACAGGGAACAAGAGTGTGTCAACTTTAGCTTAGCTGAAGGCCACGCCTCCTAGTGTGTCAGCTCCTTGAGCTGACAGTACCTTTCCACGGGACCCTGCCTCTCCTGTGGGAAGTGATGATTCTGTCCTACTAATCCAAGAAGCAGAAAGCTTGAGTTTATCTCACATTTCTCCCAGCCTCCACCAGTTGCATCTCACTCTGGACACCTGAAAACACAGAGACAGTCTGGTCAGCAAAACCATCACACAAATCCTCTGTGCGTCTCTCTGTCATGTCCATTCACATGCTCTCTATAAAATCACCTATTAATAGAACCACACGGAAAACCCAGTTTAGCACAGACTCATTGGTGACTCGGTGTGTTCGGTCCTGATTTCCTGTTTTGGACACTTGAAAATTTCAGACCTGGGGCACCTCTCCCAGATCTGCAGGGTCGGGGCTGGGTTAGTTTTTATCAGCAGAGGGAGGGGCTGATTTGCAGGTACTTGTACTGTATACCAGTAAGTGACGGTGCATGACTTCTGAGAGGGCATCACAAGAGCAGATGAGGGCCTTCTAAGTATCTTGGGGAATCAAAGGGTGTTGTTTATTACGAGTTGGGCTGCAAATTAAAAGTCAGCAGTTTGAAACCACCAGTCATTCATGGGGAGAAAGGTGAGGTTTTCTCCTCCCATTAAGATTTACAGCCTCACAAACGTACAGGGGCAGTGTTATTCTGACCTGTTGTGTCACTTTGAGAGGTAAATGACTCAATGGCTGTGATGATTTTTGGAGGAGCTTTTGGAAGGACATTGCATTCTGGATGAAATAAGTTATGGGTAGTTTTATTATTCTAAACTGTTAGAACACATCAATTAATTTCATTCTTAATAAACAGACAACATGTGGTTGGACTATCATTTACCAACTCAACTTGTTAAAATTTCAGCTTGTTCTTTCTCAATCATGCTCCTCCTCCATGTCTTTTCAGTTCTTGGGGGGGAAATGTTTCGGTACTAACTCATTTGTATAGGGTGAAAGGTGTAAGATTTCCTCATGAACTTACCACAGACAACTCTTCATACCTGGAAGAATAAGCAAGTACAATGTCCTGATGCGGGAACAACTCCTGAATGGTACTCTCCAGACCTGTTCCCTCACTGCATGTTCCCATTTTCTTAAAAGCTCATGATAAGTTTCATGGTCATTCTGTTACCTTTGATAAACAAAGAGGAAAAAAGCTGCTGTGAAGATTAATCATTTGATAACAAAATTTAGTCACCATAACCTTCTGAGTTAACTTTTCTGGCCTTAATTTAACTAACCCAACAGATAGATTATACAGCCCCCTCTTAGTCATACATGTGTGTCTCTGGTCTTGGGTCACAAGCCAAGTTTGTGGTAAGACAAACTTTTATCTATTTTGTTTTTTATGTTCAGTGCATCTGCTATCATATGGTTATTTCTCATTGAAATATAACTTTGAAAATCACACCCTTATATTTATTTGAAAATGAATTCATTGTTCATGTTTAAATCTTTGGATATTTGTTAGTTTGGGGTCCATGTGTGTAGAGGGTGGGGTGGGGCTGTGATCAGACAGCGGGATTCATTCTTCTGTATGTGGAAATTTAATTCTTACAGAATCATTTACTTAAGGGATCTTTCATGAATAGATTTAACACTCTTCTGTGGATTGTGATAACAGTTGTATGAGCTGCTAATAAAACATTTTTAAAAAAGAATCAAACAAACAAATAAAAGAGTTGCAAAGAGGCAAAAAAAATTGGTCAAGAAGTTAAGAGTCACTACTCTAAAAATATAAGTTAAATATTTTAAACAAGCTATATATCCCTAGATTTAGTCTAAAATTTCTGTAAATAGTTTGAAACTGAAGGATATTAAAACTAGTCCATGAGCTCAAAAATAGTATCTTGAGGCTATCTGATCTGAACCTAGGGAACATTTCAACAGGCTTAATACAATAAACACTAATGACCTGATGAGCTGGGAGCGGAGGAGAGGGGGGAATAACAAGAACATCATATATGAAGGAAGCAAAAGGGCATTAAAGGCAAGAAATCAAGAAAAAAAGTGGACATCAGAAGAGACTGAAATTGCTCATAATTGTAGAGTAGCTAGGGGAAATAGACAAAATGATGCAGTCAAAGAGCTGAACATAAAATCTCAAAGGGCAGCTCAGGAAAACAAAGTATTAAAGAATTAATCATTTGGAAAATGAAAATCAAAGTGACAATGAAATGCCACACACACATAAGGCTATAATAAAACAAATTAAAAAATTGTCTAGGATGTTGCAAAATCAGAGTCCATATGCACTGAAAGATGGTTCAGCCTCTTTGGGGAACAGTCTGGAAGTTCCTCAAAATAGTAAACATACCACCACGTGGTTGTTGATAGATGCCATCCAATCAGTTCAGACTCATAGCGACCCTATATATAATAGAAAGAATGACTGCATGGTCCTGCCCCGTCCTCACAATTACTATTGTGTTAGAGCCCATTGTTACAGCCACTGAATCAATTCATCTTGTTGGTGGTCTTCTTTGTTATCCTTCTACCAAGCACGATGTCCTTCTCCAAGGACTAACAACATATCCTTCTGATAATGTGTTCAGAGTATGAGAGAAATCTTGGCATCATCTCCTCCAAGGGTATTCAGCTGTACTTCCTCCAAAACACATGTTAGTTAATATGGCACTCCATTGTGATTTCAATATTCCTTACCAACACCTAGTTCAGATGCATCATTTCTTCTATGGTCTCCCTTATTCATGGTTCATTTTAAACATGCATCTGAGGCCATTGGAAATACAACAGCTAGGTTAAGGAGCATCGTAGTCTTCAAAGTAGTGTCTCTGCACTTTTAATACTTTAAAAGATCATTTGCCACACAATTTCAGGCAGCAGATAAGTGCAATGTCATTCCTCTTCAATTCTTATTTCCTAGAATAGTAAAGCATATGACTGCATGATTCAAAATGGTCTGTACAAATCCTTTTTTGATGACTTCAAATTTTCCAAGACTCATATTTTGTACATGCCACATCATGATTAATGGATGTGTCAATGGTTTCTTCTCAGTTTGTTATGCCATATTACCAAAGGAAGGTCACGAAGAGACTTGCTTCATCTCAATTAGTGGTTCTCAACCTTCCTAATGTCGTAACCCTTAGAACAGTCCCTGTTGTTGTGCTGAACCGCCCCCCCCAACCATAAAACGAATTTCATTGCTACTTCATGACTGTAATTTTGCTAGTTATGAATTGGGCAACCCTTGTGAAAGGGTCATTCGATCCCCGTGAAAGGGTCATTCAACCCCCAAAGGGGTCATGATGCACAGGTTGAGAACTGCTGACTAGATCATTAAGGTCAACTCTACTTAGAACATTGGAAGTGACCTGTAAGAAGAATAAACCATAGCCATCTTGGAGGAAGAACAGCCAGAATGCTCCTAAGACGCGAGGATGGTAAGCCTTAGTCTCACGTATTTAGACATGTCATCAGGAGAGACCTGTTACTGGAAAATGTTATCACACCAGGTAAAATGGAGGATCATTGAAAGAGGAAGATCCTGCATAACAGTGGCTGCCACATGGGCTCAAACACTAGTGTAGGGATGGCCCAGAAATGACCAGTGTTTTGTACACAGGGTGACTATGAGTTGGAGCCAACTTGAGGATCTCTGAGGAACTATCTTTTGAGGTGGCAACTCTTCCCTCATCCTAGTTTGAGTGTCATCCTACCTGAGGGACCATCTTCTGGCACTGCATCAAATGATGATCTGCTGCTATTCATATTGTTTTCAGTAGCTAATGTTTCAGAGGTGGTCTGCCTCTCAACCTTAGTCTGTGTGAGTCTGAAAACTCTGAATCCTGACTACCATGGGTGGTATTTGAAAAAGCAGCTGGCATAGCTTCCAGCTTCAACATGCACACCACCACAATCTGACGAACTGACAGATGAACAGTGACATCCACTCTGATTGTGTATAGACTCCAAAGACTTGAAAGCAGATCCTCAAAGAGGGACGGGCATACCGTTGTTCATTGCAGGAATGTCAGCAATAACCAAACAGCTCCAATAAGATAAATGTTCGTCAACAGATGAACATACAAACAAAATGCAAATACAAGTACGGCTGTGCCGGTAGAAGAAATGAAGTCTGGATACAGTAAGGACAGAGCTTGAAGACATGCTGAATGAAACAAGCCAATCACAAAAGGATACATATTGTATCACTTCATGTATATAAAAAGACAAGAAAAGGCAAATGTTTAGATAGAAAAGTTTATTAACAGTTACTAGGGTCAGGATAAAGTTGGGGGTGGAGGGAAGGGGTGATGGGAAAACTACATGGATCATGGAATGTTAGCTTGCAAGCAGATTCTTGTAATTGTTGTCAATAAGGCTAAAACCTGGAAATAATAAACAAGCAAAAGTTGTGTGATGGAGATACAAGGGGGCTTAAGAAGTTTGTGGGAAACTTCCATGATTTTCTATTTTATTTGCAGTCATCGCTGGGGCTATTTTTTGCTGCTGATTTGTTTGCTGCCCTGCTCTTGCACCTGCCTGACCAGGACCAGGGCCTTCCTGAAAGCTGGAATGACATGGTCTACTGGGGTGACCAGTGTCTTCCAGCCCCCATGCTCACTCAAAGCAGAGCTGCCAACACCTGTAGTTGCCCAGGAGCCAGCAGAGACCCCCCACACTCCCTATCCCCAAACCCCCACACCCCCTTGCAGCCAGCCCCACCTTGAAGGAATGAGAGGTAATTGGGAAGCATGGCTACGGTAGGGTCTTCTTTGTTCCCAATTTTCTCCAGGTCACAGTCCAGCTGCTTGGTCATCTTGGGAGAGCTTGCTGCGACATAGAGGGGAAAGACCCAGCCAGTCAACTTGGCAAGTTATTCCTGGGGCCCTTGCTCAGGTAAGCAATACAAATGCCTGCATAAGATGCCCACATCCTGCCTCCTGATCCACATTCTGGTCTCCAAGCTTGACTCCATCAGCTTCCCCATCCTAAACCTGTCCCCTCGGTCCCATCTGTTCCAATGTCCACATCACAAAGTTGAGTGTCAGCTTCATTCTTTCACCCTATATGCTACCAAATCCTGCCCGCACCTCCCACCATCTGCACCTAACCCAAAATGGCCCCAATATCTCCCTTCAGCCCCCACTCCTTTCCCTTGGCCATGGCCACACCACATTCTTGAACTATCCCAACAACCTCCTACCTGCTCTCGCTGCATCCACACCTGCACCCTTTCTCCAAGTCCCTGCACCAGGCTCCATACTGAAGCCCCAGTGACGTACCGAATATTGCCCTGACCATGTCACTGGTCTGCTCAACTCCCTCCAAAGGTTCTCTTCCCTCATCAGGAAGCCTGATATGAGTTCTTGGAGCCCGGTTAGCACCAGGACCTGGTTGGCCTATGACCAGCCCCAATCTTCTTCTTTCTTGTCCTTTCAAATGGTTGTGCCCCTGAGGCATTTGACAGGGAGGACAGGCCCAAGCAATTTTCCTGCACCTTTATCCTCAGCTGTAAGTGCCCCATGCCTTTATTTCCACTCAGCCTGTGCTATAACCCTCACTTCCAGCTAGGACACCCAAGGCCACTTCTGCTCCGTGTCAGCATGACCGGGAATGGGAGGAGTATAGTCATGAGTATGATCCGGAAACAGGTAAGTGAAAAATCAGTCTGGAGATAAGACTTCATTAAGCATAGAAATTCAGGAAAATATGTATCTTACTTGATATGGCAGAGATTAATATGACATCGTAAACAGCCGTTCCTGGTGCCTAAATTCCCACCAACGTATTTGAAAGTTCTTCTTAACACCATACAGGAAAGAATTCAAATTACATTTTGATCAATGACCAATACTAATTTATTAGTATTATTGTTGTAGGATGGGTACCAAGGGGGCAATATTGCTTGGTGACTATTGTCATATCACAGAAACCAGATGAATTCAAAAGATTCTAAGTTTTATTTTCACATGTATGGGAAAGGAGAATGGTGGGGTGGGGGCGGAGGAGGGTTGGGATCCTTCTTCCAAACTCCAGTCTCCCTGTCTCTGTTTTCACAGGGTATACATACAGGCTTAGCAAAACAATTCTTTCAGACAAAAATCTTAGAATGACAGGTACATGCTGGGAAATAAAATTTTGTTTTAATAAAGATCTTATGTCACAGGGCTTCCATTACTTAAATCTCACAACCATCGCGTCAGAGCAACACCCTTTGGGTTCCTGAGTCTGTAACTGTTTACTGGAGTTGAAAGCCCAGTCTTTCTCCTGGTGAGCGGCTGGGTGCTTAGTGTTACTCCTACCATGAGGAGTAACTCGTAACCACTGCACCAACAGGGCTAACTCGTAACCACTGCACCAACAGGGCTTTCCCATTATTTAGGGACTATACGTCTTGAAGAGACAGACCAGTTGTGCAGTTCCTTGCCCTTGGTGAAAGGAGGAAGGAAGCCTGGAGTATTCAAAACATTCAGATAAAAATAGTATCATTGTCAGCAAACTGTAATACATTTTCAGTGTTGATTAACATCAGGCCACCTCTTCCACTTTCCTATATCAATAGGGATTTCATTCTTCCAACTGTCCCATTCAGTAGAAGGCATTGAGTTTAGTGTATATTTGTGTATAGTAACTCCAACCCATGTATTCTATCAGGACATTAATAGGAATCATTTTTCTTTAAAAAAAATTTTAGGAAAAAAAAAGAGGACCTGATGCAAGGGGCTTAAGTGGAGAGCAAATGCCTTGAGAATGATTGGGGCAGGGAATGTATGGATGTGCTTTATACAATTGATGTATGTATATGTATGGATTGTGGTAAGAGTTGTATGAGTCCCTAATAAAATGTAAAAGAAGAAAAGAGAAAAAAAATGATTAGGGCAAAGACTGTACAGATGTGCTTTATAAAAATTGATGTATGTATATGTATGAACTGTGAAAATAATTGTATCAGCCCCAATAAATTGTTAAAAAAGAAAAAAGAAAAATAGTGAGGCAGACAAATGAGATGAACAGCAACAAAAAAAAATTTTTAATCAGATCCTGTAATTCTTTGATAAACTGATATTGTGCCTTAAATCATTTGCCTCAATGTCTTTTTATTCCTCTCCTTAGTAATTAACGTATCTTAAGTGCACAAGTGTATTTATATAGTTCAGTAAATTTTAGCTCTGTACACACATAAGTTTTCTACTCCTATGAAGAGTTACAGTTTTGGAAATTCACAGGGACAGTACAACCTTGTCCCATAGGGTCACTATGAGACAAAATTGACTTGATGACAGTCATTCTTTTTTTGGTATACATGTATGTATCATACAGTTCAGCACACCAAGTTCCCATGCGTATTTGACTACTCTCCACAAACTCTCCCCATACTGATTATCTTCACCTGATAATGGTGTTATTCTGGGTTGCCCAGAGAAACAAATTCATAGAGACTCTTATGTGTATAAGAAAGAGCTTTATATACAAGAGCATTTGTATATTAAGCATTTGTATATTAAGAAAACATCCAAGCTCAATCCAGATCAAAACTGTAAGTCCAATAATAGTCCATATGTACAGTACCAGTCTGTAAATTCCTCTTTAGACTCACGCAAAGCATGCACTGATGCCAAGTGCTGGCAGATCACAGGCCAGTGGGTGGAAAGTCTCGAGGATCCATGTCAGTGAAAGCATCTGAACACCGGCAGGGGTCTCCATGTGACTCCTCCAGCTCCCGGACTCTACAGTAGCTCCATGTGTCTTGTCAGCAGAAATGTCTAGTAGGAAGTGAGTGTGAGTCCCACCTCCAGTGAACTATGTATCTCCCTTGCTCCTCCAAATGATGTCATCAAGCTGTGACCCTTCACTCTTAAGAGTCTCAAGTTGACAACAGATTAGGTAACTGCCACGCATATTAATCAAGCTCAAGGTGGAGTTACCTCACCTTAGCACCTGTGGCAATGACCAGGTCCCAGTCCATGTGTGGATGGTCTATATGAGCACCCCACTGGGCCACACAATTGTATCCCTCTTTTTACTTGTGAACAAAAAACAGAACATTAACAAAGCTAGAACAACTAACCCAGCGAGTTGAAACATGAGTGCTAATTCTTTAAACACCTCTGAGTAGAACTCATAGTGAGCTCAATACAAACTTCTCATTCAGAAGGGGCAGGTCTGGCAGGGTGCATAGATGGTTGAAACATAGGAACCCAATCAGTCGAAGTAGTAGAGGGCAAGATTGTTCATTGGAACTTCGGGTTATTCTCAGAAAGCAAGCATTAACATAGAGCAGTGATT
Organism: Tenrec ecaudatus; assembly: GCF_050624435.1. Classification (NCBI taxonomy): domain Eukaryota; kingdom Metazoa; phylum Chordata; class Mammalia; order Afrosoricida; family Tenrecidae; genus Tenrec; species Tenrec ecaudatus. Next base: position 141,698,133 of record NC_134541.1, on the reverse strand, counting down.
TCTTTCCTATGTATTTCTTGTCTTAACTTTTAACCAATAATCTTTCATTACAATTTCATTAAGATATCATGGTTCCAGTGTTCTGGGATGTGAATGCAGCATGCCAGCATGGAGAGGGGAGCCAGTGGAGGGGCCTGAGGGCTCAGCCCCCATCCACCTAAGTGGACAACTGCTTCCCACTCCAGAATTTACTTTAGAGGACGGCACTGAAGCTGCAGCTGCAGCTAGGGGAGAGGGACAAGTCTCATCAGAGCACACGGGAGCAAATGAATGGGGAGGAAGAGAGAGTCGAACACATCCTGGTTCACCAGGCCTGGAGGACGATATCCCCACTCCAAACAGTCAAGGAACAGAGTGGACCATATGGCTGATCCCACTATGAGACACGCTGTCCCTCACTGACTCAGGGCCCTATGGGGGACAACGCTGGAGACTCAGTGTCGGGACTGGCCCGGACTGACCCTGCAACACCAAGGTAAAACACTAAAGGCATGCGGCAGAGCAACAGGGGAGCAGAGCAAAGAGCTCCTGAGGGAATACAAAGGATAGACTCGGGGGCCAGAGCATGGCACCCCATCAGACTTAACTGGAGGACACACCTAGAGTTCAAAACCAGACCTTGATCTATTTACAGGTTTTTCTTTTTTAATTTTTTTCTTTAAATTATTCTTTTATGGGTCACTGGGTGTTTTGTATTTTTTTTTTGGTCATTGCTGTGTTCTCATTCGTCGCCTTGTCTTGCAATGCCTTGATTTTTGGTGCATATTATTATCTCTACAGACCTATCTAGATAAGATAGGCTGGATGAATAGTCTGGAGGAGAAAACAATGGGACTGATGGTTCCTGGGGGGACAAGGAAGAGGGGGAGGCGGGGATAAGGAGGTGGTGTTGACCAACCCAGGGATGGGAGCAACAAGTAATCCAAAGTTAGTAGCAAGGAGAGTGTGAGAGGCCTGCTAAGTATTCAGCAAAGGCAATGTAACTGAGGGAAATTACTGAAACCCAAATGAAGGCTGCGCATGATTTTGGGACAAGAGGAAAATAAAAGGAAACAGAGGAAAGAACTAGGATAAAAGGGTATTTATAGAGGCCCAAAGACTGGAATGTACATATGTAAATATATTTATATAAGAGTGTAGGGACACAGATCTATGTGTATATATTTATGGGCTTAGTATTAAGGCAGCAGATGGACATTGGGCTTCCAGTCAAGCACTTACTCAATGCAAGAGCACTTTGTTCTATTAAATTGGCATTCCATGATGCATACCTTCCCAACATGATTGCTGAAGAAAATTGTGTGCATAAGCAAATGTAGTGAAAAAAGCTGACAGTGCCTGGCTATCAAAAGATATCGTGTCTGGGGTCCTAAAGGCTTGAAGATAAACAAATGGCCATCTAGCTCAGAAGCAACAAAGCCCACATGGAAGTAGCACATCAGCCTGTGTGACCACGAGGTGTCAAAGGGATCAGGTATCAAAGAACAAAAAAATCATATCATTGTAAATGAGGGTACATGCAAAGTGGAGACCCAAAGCCCATCTGTAGGCAACTGGACACTCCCTTACTGAAGGGTTGTGGGGAGATGAGCCAGTCAGGGTGCAGGGTAGCAACAATGAAACATATAACTTTCCTCTAGTTCTTATATGCTTCCTCCCCCCACTAACATGATACCAATTCTAACTTACAAATCTGGCTAGACCAGAGATGTACACAGGTACAGATAGGAACCTGAACAGAGGAAATCCAGAACAGATGAACCCTTCAGGACCAGTGGTGAGTGTGGTGATACCTGGAGGGTAGAGAGAAGGCGGGGTAGAAAGGGGGAACCAATTACAAAAATCTACATATAACCTCCTTCTTGGGGGATGGACAACAGAAAAGTTGCTGAAGGGAGACGTTGGACAGTGTAAGATATGACAGAACAACAAATTATGAAAGGTTCATGAGGGACGAGGGAGTGGGGAGGGAGGGCGAAAATGAGCTGATACCTGGGGCTCAAGTAGAAAGTAAATGTTTTGAGAATGACAATGGCAGCCAATGTACAAATGTGCTTGACGCAATGGATTGGATGTATGGATTATGATAAGAATTGTACGAGCCCCCAACAAAATGATTTTTTTTTAAAAAAAACTTGTCTCTTCCAATGAGAATTCTGGATGTCCTGCTTCTGCAACAGGTCTTTTTGAAGATATTATTACTATTTGTTTTAAGAGGGATACCACTAACTTTCCTTTCTATCTCTTCATTCAGGAACATATCATTTAACCTGCTCATTGTTTTTTATCCATCTTAACATACAGCTTGGTGGCACTTTTGAAGACATCACAGACCACATCTTATTTAGTCTGTTAATCCAGAGACCACAAATCTGGGATGATTTCCAAGCTCAGCCCCTTCAAACGCCTTGTGGATAACTGCCAGCCTGCCTTTAGGAGAACACAAGTAGGTGATGATCCTGGTAGTATATACACTGAGCTTGTATTCAGTTGGTGTAACTAGTAAAATGCAGAACCATGAGAGGGAGGCCATCATGTGCTTCAATATTCTCAATCTCTCTTCAATTCTTATTTGTCTCATTCATATGCAATCCTTGTATGAATATCCTGTGTGAGAACTTTGTATGATTTTGTGTAACCATAAGTTTTCCAGGATATAAGTATCAATGGATGTTGATTTCAGCATATTTGTTAGTCTGTGTAGACTAGAGAAACAAATTCATAGACACTCATAAGTGTATAAGAAAAAAAGTTTATATACAAGAGCAGTTGAGTCTTAAGAAAACATCCCAGCCCAGTCCATATCAAGTCCACAAACCCAACATTAGTCCAGATGTGCAATACTAGTCCATAAATTCCTTGTTACACTCACACAGCCAAGCAATGATGGGTGCAGGAAGATCACAGGCCAATGGGTGAAAAGTCTTGTGAATCCAGTGGCAGTAGAAGCACCTCAGCGCTGGCAGGGGTCTCCACATGGCTCCCACAACTCCCAGGGCTCTGGCTCCATCAGCCTTTCTCCATGTGGCTTGTCAAAAGTGATGTCTAGCAGGGTTCCCACCCCCAGTGAGTTATTTGTCTCCTTAGCACCTCCAAAGAGGTCATCAAGTTGCTACCTGATTGACAGGCCAACCTCCACCCCTTTCACTCTTAAGTATGTGCTCTTTGTTTTGTTTTTTAGGTTAGGTCAGTTCATTTCTAACTCTATACGCAAAAGAACAAAACAACGTACAATATTGAGTCATCTTCATTATGGTTCATAACTTTGAGCCTATTATTGAAGCTGTTGTGTCATTCCGTCTCCTCATGGACCTTACTCTATTTAACTGCCCTCTACTTTACCAAGTATGATACCCTTTTCCAAGTACTGGGCTCTCTTGATATCATGTTCAAAAATGTGAGATGAAGTACCATCATCCTTGTTTCTAAGGAATATTCTGGATATACTACGTCAAGAAAGATTTGTTTGTTCCTTTGGCCAAACCCAAACCACTAGCATTAAGTCAGTACTGACTCATAGCGACCGCCTTGCGGGTTTCCAAGACTGTAAGGGTTTACAGGAATAGAAAGTCCAGTCTTTCTCCTGAGGAGTTTCTACTGCTGGTGGTTCATCAGTTAACCTTTACTCTGCGATCCACATGGTTAGTTCCTTTGACAGTCCATGGTAATTCCAGTATTCCTCAATAGCACCACAATTCACATGCAATGGTTCTTCACTCTTCTTTATTCAATGCCCAACTTTCACAAGCGTATGAAGCAATTGAAAATACCATCACATGAGTTAAACTTGGTATGAAGACATATGGCAGTAAATTTGATTTAAGACATGGTTACCTAAGTTAGCAATATATTTGGTGATTTGGATGTTGTCTGACCACACTACAACATTCCATTGTTTAAATATAGACTAACGTTGGTGTCATGAATCAGAAGAGATAAGGCCCTGGTTTGTGGTGAATATTTTCATTAACTATCTATTTACATAGTCATTTATCCTCTTTTCTGTCTGTTTGTTTCTCTCTCTCTGTTGATATCTGTCTCTACCTATCACTGGGAATAAAAATGTCCTCGATCTGTGGCTGCATATAGCTCCCAGAACAGAATACACTCTTGTGTGGATTCAGAGAACTCTGCAGTAGATAAAGTGAACACTTCAGAAAATATCTGGGTTACCCTAAAGGCGCTGCCAGCAGCATTCTTTGAGTGGGAGGAGCAGACCCAGGGCCCTCACTTTATCCTGTTCACCTTGATGTACAAATGCACCTCCAACATGCAAATACCTCGTTGGCAGCCACATGAAGCCACAGCACGCGTATACTTAAATTCAAAATCCTCGTCACTCTGGAGAGCATTTTGGGGTGTCATAAATCTTATCCACGTGAACATGAAGCATGTGTGGGTTGTCCTTTCTGGTGGCAACTCTGGGAGGTGAGTGCTTCAGGGATTCCTACCTGTAGTCTGGGGATGCAGCATCTGAGCACATGACTCTGTTTCTCTTCATCCCCAGGTGTCCTGGCCCAAGAGCAGCTACAGGAGTCAGGCCCAGGAGTGGTGAAGCACTCACAGACCTTGTCTCTCACCTGTGCTGTCTCTGGATTCTCTTTAACTAGCTATTATGTGCACTGGATTGCCAGGCACCAGCAAAGGGCCTGGGGTGAGTTGGGGTAAAATAACATGATGGGAAAATATACTACAATCCATCTCTCCAGTCACGAGTCAGCATCACCAAGGGCATTTCCAAGAGCCAAGTTTCTTTAAAACTGAGCTCTGTGAATCCTGAGAACACAGCCATGTATTGCTGTGCTAGAGACACAGTGATAGGAAGTCAGTGTGAGCCCAGACACAAACCTCCCTGCAACGGTCCATGGTTCCAGGACATGCACGTTTTCAGCACACCTCTAGGGATTGTCATGTATACACTCTGGGGAATCTTCATGCATCTGAATGTGTCTTCTTTTCATTGGAATGGGCTTTGTCTATTTTGACCATATATATAACAGAGTTCACACTTATATGTCTTGATGAGATATGTCTGCAATTGACTGTACTAACTAGAATTATTTGTTGTCAAAGCCAGAGACATTCCAAGTCACCAAACACCACCACAGAGTCTATGCCAATTCACAGTGATGCATTGTGAGTTTCTGAGACTTTAACTGTTTACAGGAGTAAAACGCCCTCTCTTCCAGGGAACATCTGGTTGTTTTAAACTGTATACGTGCAGATCTCTGCCCAAAGCATAACTACTTTATTCAAGGGGGATCCTTAAAGAAACCTTAATGCAGGAAAAATTTCCCTTATGAGTCCCAGATTTTCTCTAAGCAATCAGATGTATTCATTCATACTTGCTCCATATGTATATTTATGTAATATTTTTAACTTACAGTGACCTGGATAATATTGTATGTGTTGATATTCTTAGGTACCCTTGAGTTGGCTTCAACTCACAGAGATCCCATGTAGAACAGGATGAAGTGCTGCCCGGACGCGCACTATCCTAACAATCATTCCTGTTTGGACTGATCATTGAAGCCTTTGTGATAGTTCAACTAATTGAAAGTCTCTCTCATTTTCATTGACATTTTACTTTACCAAGCACAAGACCATTCTCCGGGGACTGGTTCCTCATGACGACATGACCAAATAAGTGCAATGAAGTCTTACTCGAATGCTCCCAAGAAATATTCAAGACATTGGACAACAGAAAAGTGAGTGAAGGGAGATGTCGGACAGTGTAAGATATGACAAAATAATAATTTATAAATTATCAAGGATTCATGATGGAGGGGCGACGGGGGATGGAGGGGGAAAATGAGGAGCTGATAACAAGGGCTCAAGTAGAAAGCAAATGTTTTGAGGATGATGGCAACAAATGTACAAATGTGCTTCAGACCATGTATGTATGGATGGATTGTGATAAGAGTTGTAAGAGCCTCCAATAAAATGATTTTTTAAAAAGAAATATTCAAGGTGTGCTTATTTCAAAACAGACCTGCTTGTCCTTCAGGCCGCCCATGATATATTTAATGGTATTCCCTAACATAACCCAAATGCATCAATTCTTCTTTGATATTTCAGGGTTTGGGCCATAATTGGAGTCACTCTTAGTTTTCACAACTACGGCAGCTGTTTCTGGCACTACAGATAGTGTCCAGGGTGCTTCTAAAAATCATACAATGCATAAGGCAGCACCACGCAATAAACACTCAGGAGCAGAAAATAGCAATAGTGCTGACATGGAAGAAATCTATGTCATGCCTAAACATGGGGCAACAAGAAGATATACATTCATCTACAGAAATAAAGGTTGATGCATGTAAGTTACACTTAGGTGAGCCTGGACCACAAAATTATGTGGCACAATGATTAAATGCTCAACTTTTAGCCAAAAGGGTGGCAGTTCAATTTGTTAAAATTGATTCAATTTGATTCAGTTTGTTAAAGATATGATTACTTTCTCCCATGAATATTAAGGAAAAGGAAATCCTTTTCAGACAGTTCTCTTTCATGGAGCATCTAACAACCATCCTGCACCCAAACAACCTTGGATGCTTAAAGTTCTATAAATGTTGACAAGACATTTTCAACCAACAATTAGCCAAGACACAGTGAGCTTCAACATATGGGCAATGATCAAGACAGTGTATTCTGTTACAAATTTCCCTTTGTTAGGTGTTTCCCCACATAAAACATCTCCCTTTTCCCCCAGCATTGTTACTCAACTTGAGAAGAACCTTGTGTGCTTTGATTTGTTTTCGATGCTGTTAATGCCAAAGTCCATTCCAATTCTAAGTGATTCAATGTGCAACAGAACAAAATAATGCCTCCTGAGCCCATTGTTACAGCCACCCTGTCAATCCATCTCATGATGTAGCTTCTTCCTTGATCCCCTACTTTATCATGAGGATGTCTTTCTCAAGGGACTGGGATCATGATAACGTTGCATGAAACAAAGTCTCACTATCCTTGATTCTAAGGAACTCTGGCTACATTTCACTCAAACATATTTCTTTAATTGAAAGGCTGTCCCACGGTACTTTCATCATTCTTTTTCAACACTATAAGTCAAAGGTCATCATTTTATGACCTTCCCTATTCATATTCATATAATAATATTAAAAATTATGACTTGGCTTCTAAAAGTGACATTTAGGAAACCCTGTAATATGGGCTTGTTGGTGCAGAGATATAAAGGGCTATGGTGGTGCTGTGGGATAAGATTTGGTTGCTCACCACAAGGTCAGGGATTCATACCAGTCAACGGTTCCCTGAGTAAGATGACGTTTATTCCTGTAAATAATTACAGTCAGAGAAAACTTAAGGAACAGTTTTAGGTCAAGGTCCTGGCCCTCAACCTTGTCTGCAGTCCTAGCTTACAGCCAGGACAGCATGCCAGACTTAAGGCAAAGCCATCTTGGAAGAAAAGCTCCATTCATCTGTTGAGCTTTTCAATCGGGCACTAGATAAGATCTGGAAGGGGATCTTCTCCTCCATGCCAACTCTTAGTCATACAGTCAGAAAAACAAAACAATAACAAAGTATTTAGAATTTTAACCTACAAAGTTTTATTCTTGTTTGCCAATTAACAGAACACAACTGCAGCCAATTGGATTGTATTTTCCTTTGAATCATATTTCCTACCATCATTTCCACATTTCAGAATATTGGGAGGTTTAGTGCACCTGAGTGTGACTGAGCTAATCTAAGTCCAAGCAGTGTTTGTGACTATTGTATGTGGGTTCACAGGGAATCAGAACTGACTACAGGACCCCTAGCAATGACGCAGCATCATCAATACAAGATCTGCTATGTTTGAGGCTAGCATTGCAGCCACTGTATCAATGCATCTCCTTGAGGGCTTTACAGAAGGAAAGGTCTTCTCCATGGTTATTTCAGTCAGCACAGGACATCTTCCGATTATCAGACTGCAGTCTGAGGACACTGCCACCTGACTATGTAAGAAACAGTGAAAACCCACATCCGGAAAAGGCCAGCATCCCGGGACAGAGGGAACGACTTTGACAATTTGTTTGCTGTCCTTCTTTGACTCAAGTCATACAATTAGGCCATAAACACAGTCACTGAATCAACTTGAATTCACAGGGGCATTTTAGGGTCTGGATTGTAAATTTTGGGGAAGCAGACCCTTTTACCATTCTTCCTGGAAGCTGGATTTCAGGCGGTCAATGCCCGACCACTGTGCATCCAGGGTTTCTATATGCTCATAGCAATTAAACAACCCAAAACCAACCAAGTACTGTTTTAGATTCCATGGGGGTGATTCTGATTCACTGTGTCCCGTTGTGCAAAGAGTAGAACTGCATTTCTATATTAAAGGCTGAGACCTGTGAGAACTCATTCACTAAGCCTGACTTCCAAGGCATCTGGGTGAGTTTGAATCACCAGCCAATTGGTTCGCAGTGCAGTCAGTGCTGTAAGAACTTCTCTCGACTCGTGTGCCCCCGTTAAAGAATTTTGAAAATGCTGTCCAGGCCTCTTTCCTCACTAAAGTATGTAACCTCTTTCTCCTCCACACCTAGTTTTCCCACGTTGCAGTGTATTATTACCCAAACGTCAATATCCTCCAGCTCTCAGTATGTGCCCTTTGTCCCATACCCCATTCTACCCTGCCTCAAAAGTTAAAAAGATGAATGCTTATCTTAGCTTCTGTAAACTGCTTGCTGAAAGGAATGTGGAATCCCCAACCCTTCCCTGATTACCAACCGAAGGAAATGTAATATTCTCAACCCCTCTTGATAGCCAAACCAGCTTCGGTTTTTGTCCTTATAAACCTGCCTGAATATCATTGGGCCTTGAGTCATTTTGGAGAGAATTGAATCATCCCAAAAGCCACCGGCTAGAATAAAGACGCCAAATTTGGACATAAATGAAATTGCACAACTTATGCCCATCAGAGGACTGCATGAAGAGAGAAATGAGAGCCCGTGGGTTAGGAAATGATTTTTACCAATGACACATCAGACAAAGGGTTAAATTTAAAAAAATGAAGAACTCTATAACATCTCAATAAGAAAATAACAAGACCCAATAAAAATGGGAAGATATGAACAGATAGTTCACCCAAAATGAAGTACAAATGATTAACAAACATAAAAAAATATGCTCACGATCACAAGCCTTCAGGAAGATGCAAATTCAAACAACGAGATAGCGCTTGACCCCTATAATGCCATCCCAAACCAAAGAATCAAAACAACAGATGCTGGAGAGGATCTGGAGGGATTGGGATTCATATACACTGCTGGTGGACTTATAAACACATACAGCCACTGAGGAAATCAATGTGGTACTACTTAAAAACAAACAGAATTTGAAATCCCATATGATCCAGCAATATCACAATTAGGTATCATGGAATTCATAGACAAATAAATATATTTTAAAAATCAACAACAAAGTTAAACAGAAATAAAGCTCAATCAAAAAGAATATTAAAAACTACAATAGATTTAAAATGGGTCAAAAGGGATCTCAAAGTATAAAGGGATAGATTTTAACTTAACTGCATCTGCAATAATCCACCTTCCAAAGAATTCTGCATGAGAGCAAGGCCATTCACATTCCTGCTCTATGGTCAGTGTTTCTCCAGTTAATGTAGTTAACATGGGTCAAAAATGAGATCAAATGTAAAATCAGATATTGGTTTTGATATCAGTGTACATATGTACACAGGATGAGTCTATCAGGCTCTCAGTTTCTGTATTCATAATTTCCTACAGGATTTACATTGCGGTCATACAATGTAAGTACAGACATTTTGTTCAGCCCTTTTCTATCCAATTAGTACATCAGTTTATCCAATGGAATTTGGGAAACATAAAATGTAATTGGGTACTGGAGGCACTGCCAGTCACTGAATGCCTATGAACTACCACATTCCCTGTATTCACATGGTTTCTCTGCTGTACAAATCCTCTATTGTCACATGACTCATTTTGGGTTAAAGGCCAGCCAACTTGAACTACATTGGTTAAAATCCTAATGTAGTTTACTGACACGCTGAGAGAAACGAAATAGGGTATTTGCAAAGTCACTATATCGCCAGCGCTTTCCTTCTGCATGTGATCACTGGTATGTGATGCCACATGACTTCCTGTGGAGTTTCCAATCTTGACTGAATTTAAGGCTTGTCAATATTGTGTCAAGAAAATTTAGAAACACAGGTAAAAGTTTGTTACATTACAGCTACATGGTAACTGTCCTACATGAAATCATTGATGAGACATGAGCTCTTTGTTTTTTTATGACTTAAAACATTACAGAATAAATTGGTTTTCAGTTCAACAATTCATACATTGACTGTATTCCCCAAGATATACCAGCCTTCTTCCCACTTCCGCCCTCCTTTAGTTTGGTTTTTTTTTTCCAAAATGAACATCCAAGTAATTTATTCATGGTCCAATAACATTTCTTCAGGCTAGTGCCACCAAACACTGAATTATGACCAAATGAAGAACTTTCTAAATGTCACCTTTGTGCTCCACCCCCTGGCCTGCGCACCCACTCACCCCGGTCCCTGAGGAATGTTTCGCCTCTGTAAATACAGCGACCCTCCCTGGACCCCACACAAGGTTCTCAGACTAGGTAGGACCCCAGCCAAGGCTCCTGTCCCTTTAAGGGGGCACTTCTTCCAGAAGAATCTTACCCACCCCCACCCACCACTCAGTGCAATAGAAAAGGGGTAATCGGATCTCCTCAGAGACCTGGGGGGTGAGCGCGCCACTACCGACAGCCTGAAGCTGAGTCCAAACCACAGACAGAAATCCAAGGGAGCACCTGCCAACAAGCTCGCCAGAGATGAGCAGGCCTATTGGTCAATACATCTGCCAGTCAAGTGGCCCCGTGGGACCAAGGAGTGGGCTAGAGGCGGGAGTTCTTCTCAGCTTAGCCAATCAGAGGGCATGATGGGGGCGGAGCCCGGCTGGGCTGCTTCCAGAGTCAGGAGGGGAGAGACAAGATGGTGACTGTGGGAGGGGTTCCCAGCTTCTCAGCTGCCCCGCCCCCCCCTCTGCCCCCCCCCCCCCCGTGTTCAATTTCCCTGCCATCACCCCTGCACCGGGGGAGCGCTTCGCACTGCCCCCCATAACCACCCTCGCTCGGGGAGCCTCTGGTTGCCCATGGCCCCGGCCCCCGCCGTTCGGGGCCCCTGGGCGCGAGTGGTTCGGCCGCTGAGTAGAGCGTGGCCTCCGCTGAGTAGAGCGTGGCCTCCGCTGAGTAGAGCCGCCGTGCGCCGAACGGCTGCAGGCTCCACCGCTATCCAGGGGCCTAGGTTTTTTTTTTGAACTTAAAAAAAATCATTTTATTGGGAGCTCGTACAATTCTTATCACAATCCATATATACATCCATTGTGTCAAGAACATATGTACATTTGTTGCCATCATCATTCTCAAAACCTTTTTTTTTTCTCTTGTTAGGTTTTTACAATTTCTTTTTCTTTTTTAATTTTAACAATTTATTAGGGGCTCATACAATTCTTATCACAGTTCATACATATACATACATCAATTGTATAAAGCACATCTGTACGGTCTTTGCCCTAATCATTTTTTTCTCCTCTTTTCTTTTTTTACATTTTATTAGGGACCCATACAACTCTTATCACCATCCATACATATACATACATCAATTGTATGAAGCACATCCATACATTCCCTGCCCCAATCATTCTCAAAGCATTTGCTCTCCACTTAAGCCCCTTGTATCAGGTCCTCTTTTTTTTTTCCCCTCCCTCCCCTTTCCCCTCTCCCTCATGTGCCCTTGGTAATTTATACCTCGTTATTTTGTCATATCTTGCCCTACAGGGGCCTAGTTTTTATATTATTCATCCTTCTTTCCTGTTCCTTCTTGTTCAACAGTTTTGATCCATAAGCAACTGCTGTTCCTTTGATTTTGTACAGTTGCTATTCCAGGGAGTGTATGTTATTCTTTGATGTTATTCTTCCCCTCCTAGCCTGTATGTTGTTTGGCTGAAAGCTGAAGCAGAGGAGTGAGTACAGGTCCAAGAGTGAACGGCCGCTAAAGGTCCAAATCTGCAGATTCCAAGTCTCCTTCAGACCGGTAAGCCTGATCTATTTTATGATTTTGGTTTTGTTCCACTTTCTTCTCCCACTCAACTCAGGGACCCTCTTGTGATCCCTTTCAGAGTAATTAGCAGTGGAAGCTGAACACCATCTAGTTCTTTGGTTTCAGGGTTGAGGAGGCTGAGGTTTGTTGTGGTCCATTCATCCTCTGGATTAATTGTTCCCATACATCAAAGAGCATGCAGGTGGGGCAGGCTCAAGTGGAATCAGGGTGGGCACTCTGCTTGGTATAGCTGTGATCTGGAAACACCAAGTTCAGCTCTCTTCTGGGCACTGAAAGCTGGAAGAGAAATGAGGTACCCATGTACCCTGTGGAAGTCTGGAAGATCCTCTCCCCAAACAGGTGGGTCATGTCAGCAATGCAGAACATGGGTCCCCATAATATAAGTCACAATTGTCTGTTCCCTTGCTTGGCCCAGGCCAAACTCTAGCACCTCTTCCTCGGTTTTGAATGCTTTGTTACACTAACTCCAATGAAAGGTTTCTTATTGGCAATTTTCTCATGTTTAACGAGCTCTGACTTCCACATAAAAGATTTTCCACATTTAATTCATGCAAAGGACTTTTTTCCTTTGTGAAATGAAATCTCTGATGTGCTGTAAGGCATCACATCTGGCTGAAAGCGTTAACTCATTCAGCACATACATAGGGTTTTTCTCCTGTGAATTTTTAGATGAGTTTTGAGATTTCCTTTAAGACTGAAGCTTTTGCCACATTCACTACATACATGGGGTTTCTCTCCAGTATGAGTTAGCTGATGAACAGTGAGAGAAGTCTTCTGGATAAAGCCTTTGCCACATTGACCACATACATAGGGTTTCTCTCCAGTATGAGTTTGCTGGTGAAGAGTGAGCCCATCCTTCCTGATAAAGCCTTTTCCACATTCACCACATACATAGGGTTTCTCTCCAGTATGAGTTCGCTGATGAACAGTGAGAGCAGTTTTCTGGATAAAGCCTTTGCCACATTCACCACATACATAGGGTTTCTCTCCAGTATGAGTTCGCTGATGAACAGTGAGCGAAGTCTTCTGGAAAAAGCCTTTGCCACATTCACCACATACATGGAGTTTCTCTCCAGTATGAGTTCGCTGATGAAAAGTGAGAGCATTCTTCCTGCAAAAGGCTTTTCCACATTGACCACATACATGGGGTTTCTCTCCAGTATGAGTTCGCTGATGAACAATGAGAGAAGCCATCCAGATAAAGGCTTTTCCACATTCACGACATACATAGGGTGTCTCTCCAGTGTGAGTTCGCTGATGAACAGTGAGAGAAGTCCTCTGGATAAAGCCTTTGCCACATTCACCACATACATGGGGTTTCTCTCCAGTATGAGTTTGCTGATGAACAGTGTGACCATCCTTCCTGAGAAAGGCTTTTCCACATTCACCACATATGTGGTGTTTCTCTCTAGTATGAGTTTGCTGATGGACGGTAAGCTTACTCTTCCTGATAAAAGCTTTTCCACACTCACCACATACGTGGAATTTCTCTGCAGTATGAGTTTGCTGATGATCAGTGAGAGCAGTCTTCCTGATAAAGGCTTTTCCACATTGACCACATACATGGGGTTTCTTGCCAGTATGAGTTTGCTGATGAACAGTGAGATCATTCTTCCTGGTGAAGCCTTTCCCACATTCACTGCATACATAGGATATTCCTGCCACATGAGGTTCCTGATGCCCCTTGAGGTATGATACATTGTGAAAAGTTTTCCCACATTGCAAGCATTTTCCTAGCTTTTGTCCTTCATGACTTTTTCGATAATGTTCATGGAGTTTGAACACTTTCTTGAATTTCTGCCCACACTGACTGCATTCATAGGTCTTATCTAGTGTATCGATAATCTGCTGCTCATAGAGCACAGAGTCCTCGATGAAGGCTGTCCCACATTTATCGCCTGTGTGTGGTTTCTCAAGTTCATCAGACTCCTGATGCTGAATGCATTGTGACTTCATGAGCCTGGGTGGTTCACACTCAGGGAATTTCATTTCAGTACAAAATTGCTCTTGTTCACTGGGGAGAAAAGTTTTCTCATCTTCACTGAGCACAACTAACTTCTGTATTTTGTTGCTTCTGTTCTGATTTGATTCCAGAATGATTAAATCTGATTTTACGATTTTTTCTTGTAAGCCAAATATCTCGTAATTTTCCTTTGGAAGAAAATTAATTTTGTGCTGAGAAACAATACTTTCCAATGTATTACATTTATAGCGCCGTTCCATTCTGTCCATGCATCTTTCACATTGTAAGTGCTCAAGCAAATGATCATCTTTCTGGATTTCTATAAAAGGAAAGAACATTGACTCTTTTCAACATCTTTACAATGGACATCTTAAAATATGCATTGATACAAAGTTGATCTTTAGTGACATCCCTATTATATGAATATAACAAAAACGCTATGATTAATGTTTATTGCCCATTGGAAGAAATACAATTGTTAAACAATTCAAATGATAAAAAGTTATTGTAGAGATCAGGTTGGATATGAAAGTGATGAATGAACACAGATTTGATATTTGCTTAAAGAGGTACATGAAAATGTTCAACAAACATAATACAAGGAAGACACGGAGACCAATAGACTGCAGGGGTGCTAAGGCTTGCTAATTCCAGTTGGTAGACGTCAGATATATTCACTCCATCAATATTTACTGAAAGACAACTAAGTACTAAATAAAGTTAGGAATGTGAAAAATGCAGAATGTTCTACCTGGGAGAAAACAATTTTCACAGGTATATATGAAAGGTATTATGATATAGAAAGATATTCTTTATGTTTATGGAGTCTGTATTCTAACTTACACCATTCATCTTTCCGTGTTGTCCTGTGGTGGCTTGCATGTTTCTGTGATGCCAGGAGCACTGCCACCCAGTGTTTCAAATACAATTAGGACCATCCATGGTGCACAGGGATTAGTGGAATCTCCAGAATTAGGGGCTGAGAGGAAGACCTGGTGATCTCTCTACTTGTGGAACATGAACCCTTCAGATTTAATGGCAATGGAATAACACTGAAGAAGCACTAAATCCTCAAAGTACAGTCAACGGTAATGATGTGGATGGAGGGGAGCTTTGGGGACCCTCAATGGTTGACATTCAATGACTGAAAATGAGAAAAAAATAGCTGCAAACGTCCTCTAATAATTGGAAGATGGAATATATGAAATTGTATCAAGAAAAAATTACAAGTTGTCAAAACAAAATGGAATGTTTAAAAATTGATAGTGTATGAATTATTCAACTAAATAGACTGGAATTGGCTATTTTTAATCAGATAATCAAGTGGTTTATAAGGCTGAGGCTGACAAAAAAGACTGGCATCATATTCATCATCAAAATGTACACTGCAAGATCCTCCCTGAAGTACCATTCTGTTGGTGGACGCTTAATACTCATATGCCTGCAAGTAAGACCAGTTACTACAAGTGCTATTACATTTGTGCACCAACTGTTTAAGCAAACATAAAGCAGAGGATCCAGCCCCCCAGTCGAAAGGGCTCGTAGGAATAGCGTGTGCAATTAAGGAAGATAAAGCAGACAGCAAAAACAGGGTAGATAAAAAAACAGGGTAGAGTGGCTTCATCTCCGATGACGGAATAAGATAGCAAGGTCATTTAACAGTGAGTTCATATAGTAGCAAGGTGTGCAAGCCTCCAAAAGGCACAGGCACAACAGAACAGACAACAAGTGGAAATGTGGGAGTATGTTGATCTATTTTAGAACACTTCATGATAAGTATCAGGCTGCAGGAAATTGAAGACCAAGAAGAGAATGGATGCAGACCGATTCTTTATCTCAGAATTAAAGAAGATTGCAAGGCCAGGTATCTGGTTGGAGGGAGGCATTCACATTTGTAAGTTAGAGAAGAGTCCCAGTCACATTCTCCTAATTAAAAATCATCCTCACAATATCCTCTCGTGATCGTGCTTCCTTAATGATGCCTCATACAAGCATCATTACTATCTGCCACCAGCTTTAACTACAAGAACAGAAATGTTGTTATTGTTCTCCCTGCTCAGAGGCCAGTTTCTCCCCTTCACCTGCCCTCAGCCTCAGCACTGGTCTTAAGTTGCTCCCCCAAATTAGTTCAGGGACGTGCAGGGTAAAGATAGTGCCTACCTTGTTATATAGGTAAGTGTATGTGTGCGTGTGTGTGTGCGCGTGCGCGCAGGAGGTAGCTGCATGCCCTGAGACGATATAAATTGGTGAAATAATACAAAGGCTTTTTATATCTGCCCTTCAATTACACAACCATTCCTTAGAACCCATCCACAGGACATTTAAGAGACAAAGGGATAGTTGATTCCTTGAGTGATAGCAATAAAGGAAACCTGATTGCTTTTAAAACTAGGCATCTTTTAGCTGAGTAGCAAGAAGAAAGGCGCCTGTAGCATCTTACTGGAGGGCAGTTATAGTGAAAACTCTATCTGGAGATTGTGCATTATCAGCTCTAGCTTTATCCTTGGGGCTGTGGAGGTTTTCTTCTAACATTAGTACTGGTTGTCCAAGCCCTGTGGACAGGAGTATAGAGAAAAGACTGCTCACACTTTGATCCAGGTTCTGTTTTCCACAATAAATAAATTGAGGGTGGGGGAAGGAGGGGATAAAGAAGAGCTAATATCAAAAAATTCAAGAAGAAAATGTTTTGAAACTGTGGTAGCAATTGTACAGCACTGCTTGATGTGATTGAACTGTGGAATGTTGTGATATCTTTAAGAGCTCCCAATAAAATTTAAATATATATACATATATAAATGAATACACATACACATATATATAGAAAATGCCGCATAACTTTTACAGGCTGAAATTGATCAACCATACAGTCATGTGCACTGATGACTGTAAAATTTGGGAACAGTATTAGTAGTTGGAAAATGTGGCCTTACTGACAGAAATGACACATAAGTTTACTGATAAAATTTTGAGACCAATGATGAATTCACAGCAAATTCCTTATTAAACAACAGAAATGAAAACTAAACACATGGATCTTTCTGAATGGAACAAACAAAAATTAAATCAACCACATCTATGGAATGAAATGATGGAGAAGCTCATTAGTCAAAACAAGAAAAGACTGATGTCTGAAGACTAATGACTGAAACAAGTTGAGTTGTGGGATGGCACCAAGGACAGCATCACACATATAGAAACAGAAAGACTACTCAAAAGACAGAAAACGGAGAGAGCAATGTTGAATAGACAGAAAATGAGAGGACAACATTGAATATACTGTGCATTATATGAATAACAACAAAAAAATATCTGTTGGAACATACAGCCGAACTGCTCTTTAAAAGCAGCAAAGGTCATTTTTCAGGCTTTGGACCTGTTAAGCAGAAGGGGTGGGCCTAAGAAAGGCAAACTGTAATAGTAAGGAATATATAGCAGACATGCATTTAATAAAAAAACCACGAATGTAGGTTATTAAAAATGCCCTTTGCACTTAAAAAATTATTTGAGAAACAGACGAATTTAAAAAAATCTTACAAGTAGAAAAAAATTGGAGGTACAATGCTAAAATATATCCTAAGCTGATAAGACTTTTCTTGCTAGAAAGATGATTTTAGATATCTGAAAATAACAGAAGTTATAAATGTGGTTCACCAAAAGGAGTAAAATATGGAGAAATACATCCATTAAAGAATTCCAACAGAGAAGGCAATTTGACCATCTCTATTAGAAAACAGAACTTATTTCACCAGAATGAAGAAAACTTTAAAGGGACAAGAGAACAAATGAGAAAATGGACATCAAAACCTTTAGGGAAAGCTAAGGAAGCACAAAGGAAACCCATTTATAGTGGGAGCTGAAGATCCAAGATGCTGTTGAATACTACAAAGGCAAATCCATTCTTACTTAGTAGGGGAGGAATGTGCTGTATTCAGAGGACAGTTACAAATTCAGGGTTCTCTGGAGAGAAGTTTGCAAGATGGATTTTCATAGTAAGATAGAAGCATATAAAAGAGGGGAAGTTTTGAGAATCTTAAAGAAAGAAAATTATAGAAGCAAACCTATAATAGTATAAATCAAATAAATGGAAATCTAATCTCATAAGAGCTACATAAGTACTTCTCTCAACTTCTAAGAAAAGTGAGCTCTCACATTCAAAGAAGCACACACTTTTATGCATTTTCCGATACCTACCATGGATGTGAGGCCTTCTGCCAGTTGAATCAACTCTGCCAGCCAATTCCCCTAAAGGTATTTTAACCATACCTCTGAAAAATTCCACTACAGCTTGTTTCTAATACCGACCAAAGTTATCCTTGTTGGAAATGAGAGAGTTTCTCAATGTCAACCAGGTAACATGTTTATGAGAAATTACAGAATATTAGACACACCAAAATTAGCCTAAAGTTTGTAAAGCCTGAAGAATGTTGTATTTCTAGGAAAATCATGTTCAAAGGAACAAAATAAAGGGTGTTCTCTCAAGGATAGAAGACCTTACCGATTAACTTAGGACCAGAGAATGCAATGAGAATCTACCTTCTTGGGAACACCACAGACACTGCAAAGATTTTAACACATAAGGTAGGAAAAGCCAGTGACGAGATCAATGACTTGAGAATTCTCCTCACCAATGAAAACCAGGTTGCAATAGTTCTCCGACATCACATCCTGATATAGGGTCTTCTGAGCAGGGTTCAGGAGCTGCCATTCCTCCCAGGTGAACTGTACAGCTACATCATTGAATGTCAGTGATTCCTGTAGTAAGGGGAGTCTATTTAATGATGTATTTTTCATTTGAAGATTTTTAAAAAATATCTTATAGTAAAGAAAGCAAAACAGTAATGAAAACTATACATATCATAATGTGTACTAAACTGAGAACTTGATAGAAAGTGTATATGACCTTATTTCTACATTGGCAACCATGGGGATGGAAAACTAGTCCTATTTTCAGAAAGATCTCCATTGTTCTAGAAATTAATGTTTTCATAAACACATTCTCCAGGCCAAATAATGTGCTCCCCTAACAATAGTTCTCCAATAAGGAGCAGTCTTGAAGGAGTTACCATAGTAGATGAATCATTTCTGTGCCTGGCTACTTCACTATGCCTGACGGTTATCTGTAGATCAGAGCAATCAGATTCTGAGGTCAACCCATCATAAATGTAGCAAATACCTGGGGAGGGCTCAGGGAGGGCTTGAAGTCAACTAGCACTAGGTAAAGATGGTGATTCATCATCTTGCTTGTTTATTATGTTACCCGCTTATGATATTACCCATTGACTATGTATACACTAATTTCATGATGTGCATTCCTTATGGAAAGATCTGTAAGCTCAATTATATATACCCATTAGAAAATACATTCACTTTCTCAGTCCTCACATGGATGAGGAGCCCCTGTTCCCCACTGTCTGCTCTCTGTCTTCCATATTTGCCACAATTGCAGTGTCACTCCTGAGGATCACCATTTGAGTGCTGGGACCACCATGCTCCAAAATAATGCACCCACTCATAAAATTAGAATGTTGAGTACCAGTGAAATTATCTGAATGAGCTAGATATAGCTCAGATTTATATTCACACAAAGTAGATAAAAATGCCTCAGATTTATTTCACACAAGGTAGATTTATATCCACACACTTCTTTATATTAACAAACAAGTTTACAGTACATTGTGAAATGGAATGAGGAGTTCTAGCAGTATCACCATTATAAGAGGCTCTGTACCTTCAGTGGCAATAGGTATCAGGAACAGTTCAGATGGGGGTGGTCAAACATACCTCAGTTCTTACACATATTTGGTCAATACTCACACAAGTCATTCCTCCCACTCCACTCTTTGTCTGATACCAAATTACATGCTGTTACCAAATAAAACTTTACCAAATAGATCAAAGTCGTCTAAAATGAATAAGGTACAATCTGGGATCAGGAACAAGAAGCTATAACTCAGCACCATTATCAGAATATTCATAGGCAATACCTCCCTGAATGCAGAACAACTTTCTACATTCTTAAAGGACACCTTAGCAAAATCTACTCTTGACAACATTAGGACAAATTCTTCTCAGCCACCTTTGTCTTAACTTTAATCGCAAGGTCTTCTTGAACCTGCCATCTTTGACCACATTCTCTCCAAGGGGTCCCTCCTAGCTCTAAGCCATTGGGTGGACCTCTGGAGCTCTCCTAATCTTGCCTAGGCAGGGAAGGTGCTAGGTTGGGCCAAGAAGCCATCATCTCAAGAGGGAGAGAGAGAACTTCCTGCAGGCATGGTGTGGTGAGAGAGAGTGAGACACATTTGGTTTTGTTAGTCCCTGCAGCCAGAGTTCAAAATGAACTAATATATTAGGGATTTGCCAGCTTCCAAAAATTTATGAGCCATTTCCTTGAATGGCAACTACGAGCTGCCTGTGTGACCTGACTTGAGAGCTTCCTCCACTCCATGAGCCAGCAGCTTGCTGTCTCACCTTCCCATTTGGATTCCTCACTCCCTGCAACCTATTAGCTGACCAGATTCAACAACTTCACTTTGTGACGCAGTGGACTGTTGTCTGACCTGATGATGTGGTTCATCAGCCTTTGCAAACACATTAATGAGAAGAACTCTACAGACTGATATCTGATCTGTATATAGATTTGGGACACACCATCTTCCACATCTTGAAGAGGGATTTATTTACGTTGTGACTATTTAGTTTTTTGAGATGCTGCAGAGCAAATCATGGACCATCTTGAACCTCTACCTCATAGGGACTGGTCTACTGCTGCTCCTGCAAAATGAACTGTACTATTCATGGGTCAAGAGCTGCACCAATGGAGACAATGACCAGGGCAGAAGGGACACAGTGACAGAGCCAATGGTGACAGGTTCAAAAAGGGCTTTTCAGTCAAGATCGTGGGACAGGCAGGCAAGATCAAGAAGAAGATATCCAAAGGGAGTTGAGAGGAGCCTATGAAGATAGAACTAAGAAATGAGCCTATGTTTAGAAGGAAAAATGTCTGATAGGGGTCAGGGAAAACTAGCCTTCCCTGAAGAAGAGTAAATGTGCCTACATGGTTCTTTAATATGAATGCCAATGTGCAGCCTATTAATTCTGATACCAAATTACATTGTTACCGAACAAAACTAGTACCTGTGATTCTGGACTGTATTTAGTCCATGGCCACTGCAAAAAATTAATGAGCTGAGTAGGAGAGAGCTATGGCAAAGATAGTGGTGTCATAACTGGAAAACTACTGGAGGGTACAGGTATGGTTAAGCACTGCCTCATACAGGTATGTTTAAGCTCTGCCTCATTGACAGTTGATGCTGCATCTATAGTTAGAGGAGGTGAGATGCTATCAACTATTTTTAAGCCACTATTGCTACAAGGCCCATTTTAGATGCATTAATGAGAATGTTGCTGTTTGGGAGAGTATGTAACATATCACCTTCAAGAAGAAGCATTAAAGAAACTTAATCAGACAAAAATCCCATTTTTATTTCTCCTTAAAAACTATGCATAGCATATCATTTTGATGATTCTCAGGAGTTGGCCATAGAATAATGAATTATGAGTTGGAAGATAATGCCATCCAAAGCATCCTCAGTTATGTATTATGTTGAATATCAAGAGTTCAGTGTTCATCCTATGATCAATATATTCCTAATCTTCTCCAGCAAAATGTTGAAGTCAGAGTCAAAGTTCATCTCTAATTTCTACTATTTCAAGTATCCACTTTTCCAATGACCTGAATCAGTATTATAAAGGTTCTTCAATTCCAGTAGGAAATATAGAAAAGGATAAAACACATCAGAATCACCTGAGCCTTGGTCATTTTCTTTGGTCCTTAGGGCACTGCAGGCAACTGGGATGTTCTGTTTGTCTTATCTGGATCAGCTCTAATGATGCTCACAAATTTCAATCTCTAATGAGGATATCCAAAAAGTAGTAATACCAGGCACTTCTTCCTCCTTCCTCTAAGCTGCTGGTGATGCACCATCTGCAGGCCGATGGGAGAATACAATGTGAGTAACACATAACTTGTAGTTCCAGATGCTGTTACTATTCTTTCTTTCTTCTTAACACACAAAGTTCTCAATACTGTTAACGGTGCCCTTATTGCGTGATGGTAAGCATGCTTCTACCATAAGCAATAAAATCTAAAACTCATAATTTTCAGACATGTGAATAAAAGATGACTTTATAACAAATAGAGATTGGGTAATCAAATATAAACATCAACAAAAGAAACAAAAAAGTTGGATCCTTACCTCACAGCATACAAAAATATCAATTCCTTACTGTGTGACTCTCAAGGAGAATGGCAAATTAAGGAACCTTGAAGATGATTGTTAATTAAAGCATCTGGAAACATTTTTAATGGGCTATATAAAGAGCTATTATAAACTAAAGATTGACCAGAGGTACTATGCAGAATTCAGCCCAGGAGAGTTGCTTAGAGGGAAATTCAACACTGCTGGAGCGCAGGAGGAACATCATAAAAGTAGGCACAGACTCATGGAGTTTTGAGGGGCTGGGGGATTTTGCCTTAACTTAGTGGAGGCCAGCTGGGGCTTAACCTAGGCCCTACCACTGTTTCTGCTGGAGCCCAGGACCATTTGGATCATGTAGGACGGATTGGTCTCAACATAGCCACCGTTTGCCAACACCCGCCTTGGGGCAGGGACTACTGGACCCCTGCGGCCCCTCTCTATCCCCCACCCTCAGACTTGGAGGGCTGCAGGACTGTACAGGGACCTTTCTCAACACAGCCATGGCTTGCCAGCTGCCTCCTAGGAGCAGGGACAAAACCTGTACAGCTCCACTGGAGGAGATTGCAACTCAGATACACTGTTGTTTTGTTTCGTTTCCATCTCTTCACTATATCTCCCCTCCTCTACCCTCCACAGGCCCAGAGGGCTTGCCTTTTAACTCTTTTTCTCCTCTTTGTCTCTTTCTTGGTCTCTCACACACTACTGCTAGCCTCCAGACCACTCCCCTTAGCCTATGCTGCAACACACCCAGCTAGGTGAGCTCCACTGCTGTGTAGCTAGCCCAAGGCTGACAAGGCCCTCCCCACCTCCACCAGGGGATACTCTGCTCAACTCCTTACTGGGGAATTCCTGCCTGTGTGCCAGGAGGCATAAGACAGCCCCGCCAACACTCCTCAATGCCGAGGCGGAAACCTTCCCCCAACCTCTGCAACACCGAAGCAGGCAACCCTTCTGGGTCACTCCCCTGAGAGGGAAGCCACAGAGGATAAAGTGGTAGTTTAATTCCATGGTGAAATAAACTATAGGCAGTTCAAAGAAGTATTCCTATATGTCTCCCAGAGAGAGCCAGTGGCCTTCGACTCCCTGAAAAATGGCACCTGGCTCATCTAAAACAACGCATACAGCCATTAGCCCCAACGACCTCAACGAAAAAATGGGAGAAACAAAAGGCAATGCCAGAAGATGTCCTGAACATAATGACATGCATAGAGGAAACAGACATTGAGCTGCCATGGAAAGAAATTTTCAGAATGCTACTTTGGAGTCATAGAGGATATGAGTGAAACAATACAGAAAAAGGATGAAATGACAGAAGAGATAAAAGCCATAGTCAAAGAGAAATACAGGAGCTTAGGGAGGAGATAACAAAAATGAGTAGCAGATTCACGGACCACGAGAAGCGACTGGAGGAATCAGAGAACCGCATCAGTTACTTGGAGGATAGCCAAGCAGACTTTAACAAACGCGAACAAAAGTCTAATAAGATCATCAGAGAAGCTGAAGAAAACTGAAGAGCTATATCTGATACTATGAAGCAGAACAACATTAGAATTATTGGCATACCAGAGGAAGACACAACAAAGAAGTCATTTGCAACAATAGAGAATTCATGGAGGAAAGCTTCCCCAGGTTAATGAGTGAAAACCTGGCAACCGTTCAGGAGGCTGAAAGAACACCAGCAAGATTAGTTCCCAAGAAGAAGTCACCAAGGCACATAATAGTTAAATTATCCAACTTTGAGGAAAAGGAGAAAATCATGAGAGCAGCTAGGGAAAAACAATCACATATAAAGCTTCCCAAATAAGAATATGCTCAGACCTATCAGCAGAAACTATGAAGAAGAGGAGAGAGTGGAGTAACATATTCCAAAGAAGGAAAACAATGCAAACCCAAGAATACTCTATTCAGCCAAATTATCAATCAAGATAGAAGGAGAAGTAAATATTCCCAGGCAAGGAAAAACTCAAAGAATACATTATAAGAAACCCATCCCTACAAAAGATCCTTGCCAACCCAGTATGGGCAGAACAACACTCACCAAGCATAAATAAGAGACCACCACATAAAACAACCTCACCCAGAGGGCATAAAAGAGGAAATAGACCTCAAGATAGCATTGACTTAAAGATAGACTTCAAAGGCTGCTGAGGTAAACTTTAAAAAATAAAAAACAGGCAAAAGGGGCATAGGGAAAAAGCTACAGTATACAAACATTCCCGGGGTGAGGACCAGGTAATATGGTAGGGACCAGACCAAATACAGGGATACAAATGGTAGACAACTAAAAAGGAGGTGGGAAAAGCAAAAAATAATAGTAAAAATAAAAGGGTAGCAGGGGCACTGGGCACTAACCCACCCAAGGGGAGGGTATTGTTTGTGTATCCACAGGGAAAGAGGAACCAGACTTCAACCCAGTGCTCCAAGATGTGAATGCAACATGCCGGCGTGGAGTAGGGAACCAGTGGAGAGGTCTGGGGAGGTCGGTCCCAACACCAACTACTAAGTGGAAACCTGCCCCTCCCCTCAGAAGCAGTTATTTCAAAGGACGGCACTGAATCTATAGCTCCGGAAGAGGGTCATATCTGATAGGAGTACACGGGAGCAGATGAAGGGGGTGGAGGAGAGAGTGGAGCACATCATGGCCCACCAGACCAGGAAGTCAATGTTCCCAATTAGAACAGCCAGTCAACAGAGAAGAGCACGTGGCCGGCCCCACTATGAGACATGACGTCCCTCACTGACCCATAGCCCTACAGGGGACAATACCGGAGATACACTGTGGGAATTGCACCCGATCAAATCCTGTCACACCGAGGCAAAACATTAAGGGGGTGCAACATAACCACAAGGGAATGGAGCGACAAGGTCCCCAGGGAATATGGAAAGTATACTTTGGGGCCAGGGCGTGGTGCCCCAACATACTGGACTGCAAAACAATCCTAAAGGCCAACAAACAATCCTTGAACTAACTACAAGCTTTTTTTTCTTGTTGTGTTTTGTTTTGTAGTTTTTGTCATTAGTTTGTTGTTTTTTGTTGTATATAGTTGCTTAGTTGTGCTCTGTCTTGTGTTGTGCATGTTATTATCTCCGCAGGTCTGTCTAAATAAAATAGACTGATGAACAATTGGAGGAGACAACAAGGGGACCGAGAGTTGCGCGGGGACATGAGCAAGGGGAAGGTGGGGGGAAAGGTAGTGGTGTTAATAAACCCAGAGACAAAGGAACAACAAGCGATCCAAATCGGTGATGAGGAGGGGATGGGAGGCCTTATTGGGCATGATCAAGGGTAATGTAACTAAGAGGAATTGCTGAGACCCTGGTGGGGATTGAGCATGATAGTGGGACAGGAGGGCAGTCAAAGGAAATAGAGGAAAGAGCTGGGAGGCAAAGGGCATTTATAGAGGTCTAGATAAAGGCATGTATATATGCAAATATACACATGAGGATGGGAAATAGATCTATGTGTATAAATTTATAGGGTTAGCATTAAGGTAGCAAAACGACATTAGGCCTCCACTCAAGTATTCCCTCAATGCAAGAATATTTTCTATTAAATTGGCATTCTATGATGCTCACCTTCCCAACACAACCATTGAAGACAAAGAGGGTGAACAACCAAATGTGGTGAAGAAAGCTGACGGTGACCAGCTATCAAAAGATATAGCATCTGAGGTCTTAAAGGCTTGAAGGTAAACAAGCAGCCATCTGGCTCAGAAGGAATAAAGCCCACCCACATGGAAGAATTACACCAACCTGTGTGACCATGAGATGCTCAAGGGATCAGTTATCCAGCAACAAAGAACAAAAAATAATATCATTGTGTGCTCACCTCCCTGATACGACCTCTGAAGACCAAGCAGGTGCATAAGCAAATGTGGTGAAAAAGCTGATGGTGCCCGGCTATGAAGAAATATAGTATCTGGGGTCTTAAAGGCTTGAAGGTAAACAAGCGGCCATCTAGCTCAGAAGCAACAAAGCCCACATGGAAGCAGCACACCAGCCTGTGCAATCACAAGGTGTCAAAGGGATCAGGTATCAGGCATCATCAGAACAAAAAATCTTACCATAGTGAATGAGTGGGGAGTGCGGAGTGGAGACCCAAAGCCCATTTGTGGGCCACTGGACATCTCCTTACAGAAGAGTCTTGGGTAAGAGACGAGACAGTCAGGGTGCAATATACCAACGATGAAAAATTCAACTTTCATCTAGTTCCTAAATGTGCCCCCCCCACACACACACACACTGTCATGATCCGAATCCTACCTTGCAAGTCTGACTAGACCAGAGGATGTACACTGGCACAGATGGGAAGTGGAAACACAGGGAATCCAGGGTGGATGATCCCCTCAGGACCAGTGGTGTGAGTGACAATACTGGGAGGGTAGGAGGAGGGTGGGGTAGAAAGAGGGAATCGATTTCAAGGATCTACATGTGACCTCCTCCCTGGGCGACAGACGGCAGAAAAGTGGGTGAAGGGAGATGTGGGACAGAGCAAGATATAACAAAATAATAATTTATAAATTATCAAGGGTTCATGAGGGAGGGGGAAGTGGGGAGAGGGAAAAAATGAGGACCTGATGCCAGAGGTTTGGGTAGAGAGCGGGTGTTTTGAGAGGGATGAGGGCAATGAATGTACAGATATGCTTTACACAATTGATGTATATGTGGATTGTGATAGCAGTTGTATTAGCCTCTAATAAAAAGGATTTTTTTAAAAAGAAAGTAAGTGTCTAGAAAGGAATGAAGGCAACATATATACAAATATGCCTGATGCAACCGATATATGGATTGTAACAAGAGTTGTAAGTGTCCCGAAAAAAATTATCTTTTCATTTAAAATAAATAAAGATTATTTTACAGAGGAACTATAAATTGTGCAATCACTTTAGAAACACTTTAAAACTCACCATCAAGTAGAGTTAGATGTATAAGTTGCAGATAGGACACAGGAGAACAGTTGTACAGAGCTCCCGAGACCCTAAAACCATGACAGGAAGCTAATGGGTGTGTACCTCTGATCTTGAGGATAGCAGGCCAACTCTTAACACATGTCAAAACCAAGACTCCATAATAAACACTTATATGACATCTATTAGATTGAAATATATATATGAAATATATATATATGAAGAAGTATACATCCCCCAATAGTGAGTGCACTTTTGAATCCCAATATAGATAATGTTGTTAATGTAGTATTTTTTTGTATTACTTAATGCAGTTACATCACAGTTCTCAATCTATGGTTCGAGACCCCTTTGGGGGTCGAATGACCCTTTTACAGGGGTTGCCTGATCCATAACAGTAGTGAAATTACTGTTATGAAGTAGCAACGAAAGTAATTTTATGGTTGGAGGGTCACCACAGCATGAGGAACTGTATTAAAGGCTCGCGGCATTAGGAAGGTTGATTATCACTGTGTTAGACAGTTGGCCTATCCAAGTGTACAGTCTTTCTAGTATGTCCCCTTCTTCCAAATTACTTGTGTGGGTTTGTCGCCCGCCACTGTGAACGAGGAAAGGAGCCCTTCATAGTGGTGACTGTTGGGCTGCTAACTGCAAGGTCAGCAGTTTGAAACCACCAATTTCTCCTCAAAAGCAGGATGGGGCTTCCTTCTCCCACGAGTGACATGGCTTTCTACTCCGTTATAGAGTTACAGTCTTGGAAACCCACGGGGGCTGTTCTATCCGGTCATACAAGCTCGCTATGAGTCAGTGTTAACTTGATGGCAGTGGGTTTGGTTTGTTTGTTTGTTTAAGAGGATTGGGCAGCTTGCCCAACAATAAATTGGTACCTTTGTGCCTTGTGGTTACGGAAATAAACTGTCTGAAACCTAACCTGAGGATTAGTCACATTGGAAATCGTGTTAGGACTGATTGAGTCATTTCAGAGAGAGAAATTGGGATCTCACTACCATCACAAAAGATGAGCCAGGAGTAGGGGTCTTTGGATCCTAGATTCTTGCATTGAAACTCTTCAATCCCAAAGACAGAGAGCTGTGACACAAGAGAGAAAATGATGGGGAGAAGCAGCAACACAGACATGGTGGCAGTAGAACCAAGAGACTGAAACAGAGCAGTGGGATTCCCAGGCCACATTACAAGAATTGTGTGCCTTTGGGCAGAAGATTAGTAGGTAAAGTGAGGTACATTTGAGTACTTATCTGGGGAACTAGATTTGCCAGCCTACACAGAGCTGAGTGCGTTTGGTGTGGGGCTAAGGTGCGGAGTGTACATTTATCCACAGAACTAAAAGACCTTTGTAACATTTGCCCATTCAGGACGGAAGCCAGGGGTGTGCAGGGCCTGACCTCACCTGTAGGGATGGCTGTCAAGATGCTGTCCCAAAGAACTGTACTTTGAGTCATTTCTGATCCTAAATTGTGTGTTAGGATAGAAAAGTGACCCCTTTGTCAAATATAAATTAAGGAGGACATTTATTAAACTTTAAGAGACAATAAAAGACTCATATCGTATGGATAAGGGAGGCCATTAGTAGGAGGTGACAATGCAATTGAGGATTCAGTCGAGACCCTGGATAATAGGGCACAGAACAAAAGGCATGTCACAGATCACGATTGGTGGCAGATCAATACATCACAGATACAGGTGGGACTGTAGCAGCAGGAATGAGATCATAATTAGGACCTGCACATTATTAGATAGAAAAAATTACAAGATTGGCCCAGAGCCATCAAACTAAGGCAGTCAAGGCCAGACTCATGACAATGGCCCTTGTGCTGTCCTCAGTAAGGTGAGCTCCATCAAGGATACATCTAGGCAGGCCCTTGGAGGGGGCTGGATGGAGAGGAGTGCAGGCAATCTATTTTCTAAGGCATTCTCCCCAAGGGGAAGATGATCTACATTCTTGGTTAATGATCAGAAAGAATTTAATGGAGGCTTAATCAAAGTGGGGATGCAGCAAAGGGACAGTTGCTATGTCATCAGCAACGCAAACCTAAAACCCAAATCACTGCCACCAAATGGAATCTGATTATAGCGACCTTTAAAAGAAGGTGGAACAGTCCTTTGTGCATTTTCGAGACTGTAACTCATTGTAAGATTAGAAAACCTGTCTTTCTCTCCAGGAGTGACTTGTAATTCTGAACCACGGACCTTGCAGTTAGCTGTCCAATCTGTATCCACTATGCCACCAGCCTTTTGAAAATTGGAGTGCTCACAATTTAAGTTCTAATACAATTATTAAGCGGTTACATAACCAATGCATTCTATCATTCAGGGAGATGCACAAAGAACTTAGACCCTGACCATTGGGGCAGCCTGGGCCCTTGTACACTGGTGTTTTCCTGGGTTCAGACTCCAGGAAGCCCAGGTCCTTCCTGCTTCCCCTCAAGCTCCTCCACCCAGCGGTGCCCCCAGGAACCCCAGAGTTGCTCACCCTGTTTGGTGTTAGGTGAATGGTTTTGGTTCACAACCCAGTCAGATGTTGAAATCCTTCCTTGTGATGCTTCAATGTGCAAGACAGCAGTAACAGATTTCTAGCTCCCTAGACTGGACCATATTTGTCTGTGGCAAATCTTTGTTCTGAAACAGAAGAGGAGGAAGTGCTAAGAAAGGCATGTCAGGTTGTTAGCCTGCACTTCCTGTGCTAAATAGTAACCACCCCCAACCCTCGGGATCAAAGTCCTGCTCCAGTCTGAGGGTGTTTGCATTTAACAAGAGCCCACTCTATCTTTACAGAGCAATTTTACTAATTTCTCGAATATCATTATCAACTTTGGATCCACATCCTATATATACAATATTTATTTTCAGAATAAAGTGGAAGTATTTAAGGCCTCAAAATTCTCAAGTTCCATTGAAGGTAAATATCTTCTTTTCACCAGCAATCTAACTGAAGAACGGAATATTGTATGAAGAATGTTCTTTACCAGCCTCTACTGCACCTCAAACCATAACCCTTGACATATTTGGCTAAAGTGTGATCAAGCTGAATCATGGTCATATATGCCACTCCAGCCCAGTGTAACCCAAGTTTAACCTGCTCCAATCCCCTTGCATCCTGGGTACTCTTTATAATATATCTATTGTGTGTGAAGAAATGCCTATGATTGGGTAGCCCATTTATGCACAATAGTGAGGTAAGTAGAGAAACTTGCTTTAGAGGTAGACAACAAGAGACAGAAGGACACCAATGGGACATCCTAGAGGTACCTTGGCCAAGACAGAGATATTCTTAACAAGAA
This sequence comes from Tenrec ecaudatus, assembly GCF_050624435.1. Classification (NCBI taxonomy): domain Eukaryota; kingdom Metazoa; phylum Chordata; class Mammalia; order Afrosoricida; family Tenrecidae; genus Tenrec; species Tenrec ecaudatus. The sequence goes on along the minus strand of NC_134541.1, from coordinate 141,667,600 downwards.
AACAAGCCAGGAGAATCCTTATTTACTACTCTCTTAAGCTCTTGTGTTTACAGATGTCCAATTTTAAGGCCTTTGGGAAAGACTGCAGCCTAGAGTCAAGGACTGGCAAGGGATAGGTAGATAGGTGATCCCAAGAGCAAAGGTGAGGGCAGAAGCTTAAAAGTACAAGATGGATCCAGGAAAGAGATGACTGATCAACCATTGTGTCATCTTGGCTTAGATTCTGGATGCCAAGCTCTCTAGGTAATGCTGACAGATGGCAAACCACACACACTGTAGGAGAGAGCGTATTGGCTTGGGTTCTAAGATGGCCCATCCATAGTCTCAGGTGTGAGTGACTATTTGTCAAGATTAGTGTAAATCATTTATCACTCTACACTGAGGAGTCAGCTGCAAGACCAGAGGATCTAGTCAGAGCAAGTGATCTGAGAGTTGAGTGGGTTTTAGGATGCTAAAAAGGTCTATAAACAACTGAATCACAATTAAATTCCAGAGAAACTTCAAGGGTAACTGTAAGCCAGATTAAAGTTGAAGACTTTGGCAACTAGACACCAGAGTATTCACACAGTATGAATAAACACTTTTATGTTTTTTGTCTAAGTTCAAGTTATTGGGTGAAAAAACAATGGTTATGAGAGTACACTTACATTTTCTATGAGACCAGTAATAACCTGTTAACAAGGTGAGATAATGATACTTCAAGAAAATTTTAGAGCAATATTAATAATGATAATGATACTTCAAGAAAATTTTAGAGCAATATTAATAATGGATTTTCAAGAACATGAAAAAGTTCATAAAAATATTGGGGATTGAGTCAGGCAACACATTAAAATAATTACATGTGATGATTAATTGAAATCTGTCCTAGAGTTGATTTAACATAAGAAAATAAGCACTGTAATATACCAATTAATGGAAAAAAGGAATAATCTAGACACACAAAACATACTGAGTTAGTTAATTCTGCCAACCTGGCCGAGAAACACATGTGGGGTTAATTGAAGGGCGGAGGAATAAATGGCTTGGTGAGCCTCGCCTTTCTAGTTCTCAGACCTCTTGCTTTCTGCTGGTGGGACCAGGGTGCACGTGTCTTAGCCAGCTCCCTGCTTCAGCTGGCAAGGCTCACTTCCTGCAAGGCATCCCTGAGGAGAAACCAAATGGATCTACCCCGATGCAGCTCTGGGTGCTGGCGCACTCGTGTGGAGACCCCTGCTAGCACTGAGATGTGTACACATTCACTGATTCAACTTTCCTCCTGCAGTTGGCATCACTGCATCTGTTTTGTGAGTTGGAGGAGGACTTTGTGGATTGGTATTGGACACATGGGTTAATATTGGACTTGTGGGCTTGGGCAGCACTAGGTTTGGATGTTTCCTTGATGCACACTTACCCTTTATATAAAAATCTCTTATTCATGAGTTTCTGTGAATTTGTTTCTCTAAAGTACCCAGATTATCACACATACTAAAAAAAGTCACAGGCATTTAATGCTAAGAAAAATAAAAAGTTCTACAAATCTAACATAAAACAGCTATAGTTCAGTATTTTAATAAGCTAATATACATTCCAAAAAGAGAAAAAGTCAAAATGTCACACTTAGAGGAGAGAGAAAAAACAACACCCCACCTCAGAGAAAGGACAAACATAAATGTCCACTTTTACCGATGATATTAAAAACTGTCTGTATGTTCCAACTACAGCAATGAGATTAACATTTGTAAAGGAAGAGGCTTCCAAAAAGAAATAAAAATTCCTCTAATCATAATTTAGTTATCGTATCCATAAAGTATTAACAATATGCCATAAATAGCTAATAAATATAAAAACATTGTATGCTACATTTCAACACACAGTATTAATTTTTGGTACTTAACTCACTAACCATTAATTGCTCATCAGGAGGGTAAAGGGAAAGTGGTGGGAGAAAGGGGAAACTGATCACAATGAACTACCTATAACCCCCTCCCAGAGCGATGGAAAACAGAAAAGTGTGTGCAGGAAGACATGTGTCAGTGTAAGACATGAAAAAATAATAATTTACAAATTATCAAGGGTTCATGAGGGAGAGAGGGGAATGAAAATGAAAAGCTGATAGCAAGGGCTCAAGTAGAAAGAAAATGTTTTGAGAATGATGATGTCAACAAATGTACAAATGTGCTTGACACAATGGATGGATGTGTGGATTGTGATAAGCATTTTACAAGTCCCCAATAAAGTGTTTTAATTAAAAAATACAGCATTTACCTTACAGAAAAGGAAGTGAAAAATTATTCAGATCAGAACCCCGAAACAGGGAATATGTTTCCAGCCACTTTGTGATGATGTCATGGATTTAGAGTCCTGTAGTTTTCTGTAGTGTTGAAGGTCCTCATATACTGATGAATTGATAAACTAAAACAAGAAAATTCTATGCACATATTAGAGTGACTATATATGGATTTACATATATGTATATGATACACACACATATATTAAGCTGGGCAGCAGAAAGGATTGCTGTTCACCCAAAAACAGAAGTTTGGGGACTTGAACACACTGAGCCATGGATGCTCCAGCTAACATTGGACCCATGGGCTTCAATTGGACTGGGCTGGGCTGTTCTCTTGAAAAAAGTTTACTTCTTGATCTAAAGCACCTTCTTATGCACATGTCTCTGTCTACAGTTGTATTTTTCTAGACAACCCAGCCTAACGCAGGTCCCCATCATATTGGTGTCCTATGAGGGCGAAAAGGTGTATCTGACAAGCTGCTCTTGGAGAAAGGCACATCACCAGGAAGTCTGAAAAGATGATCAACAATTCCCTGACACCGAGCCAATCCTATGTTCCTCCAGGGCTGTGGATTTTGGGTGGGTGTAAATCTATTTATAATAAAACTATCCTGTTAAGCTTGTAAAAAACACAGAGCACTTACAAGGAACAACACACATGTATTCTCTGCACCAAGCATCAACACTCACATTTATAACATGTAAAGAACTTAGTAGACTCACAGCCACACTTGATGTAAGAAGTTAGTATAACACTAAGAGCTTTATATTCATGGGGGAAGCATGACATGCACACTTCTGAGAGGAAATTAGTACACTTGTTTATGTAACAAGTATTCCCATTTCTCAGCCGACATATTACAGTAGCATCAATAAATATGCCACACACACACATATATATTTTTCTTTTTAATAAAATATTCATACCTAATGAGGCCAGGTTTCTAAAAGATTCCATCATCACATGTCTATGGAGTTTCCTCTGAAAAGGATCCAGCAATGCCCATTCTTCCTAGGAGAAATCCACAGCCACCTCTTCAACAGCCAGTGTCCTAAAACATCCCATAGATTCTGGTTCAGCAAGGTACTGTATGAAAGGGTCACAGCATTAGGAAGGTTGAGAACCAGTGCACTAGACACACTTCCTCACTAATTACATGCTATCCCAACAACTGTATGCTTCTCGCATAATGAGTTTATCTCTGTACAGTTTGTCTGTGACCAACTGCAACCTAGTCCTTTCTATATGTTCAGAATACAGAACAGTCAGAACACATAACATATATTAAACAAATGATAAAAAATAAAAGCCTCAATTCCACATTCACATCCTCTTTCCATTGGAGGGAGGATAGAAATTCACCTCCTTGCACAGGACCAACCAGAATATTTATCAAAACATGAAGCACAGGGTAGAAGCAAGATAACAACTAGGAAACACTGCAGAATTTGTTGTTTTTCCCTTTAGCCCCTCCTTAGCCATTAGAGAGCTGCAGGTAAGGCCTAGCAAAGTAGCAACCCAAAGCCCTGGATTCATGGTATCCTCTTGGAGAATTTTACATGATCAAGAGCTGGCATATTACCTACTGAAAGAGATGGTTAATTGGGGAATTATGAAATTTTTTGTAGTGTTTCTATGTTATTCGCCTACTTTTCAGTCACTCTACGGTTGCCCTCTTGTATATTTTGTACATTTGTGGAGATAGGCCAAGCTATTGAAAAGGGAAACAAGGCAAGAGGGAAAGGTAACAATAGAATATAGATATCCTCAAAATCTTCCCACTCTGAGACACAAAGCTACTGTCATGTAATTATCATCACCTGCTCCCCTCCAAAAATAGTGGATACGCACATCAATACACACTAAGCTCATAGGATATACTGACAAAAGAGCACAGCAGTATCATAATAGCATGTCCTTCTTTTTGCTGATTGGGAAAATGTATTTAGGTTCCAATTCTCTTATAAGTTGACTGAACTTCAATGCATTTGACTGTTAAACTGTGTTGGGATTCTAGGACTTACACACCAGGCCTTGAATGGGCCACTGTAAGATTTTTTTCACTTTTGCAGATCATGGAAGGCAGACTAGCTGAACATGATGACCACTAGCATTCTCTTAGCTGTGGGACTGGCCTCTATGACTTGTCATACTTTTGTTCCCACATTTTGTCAGGAGAGACAAGTCCCTGGAGAAGGACATCTATGAGGGGAAAGGCCAGCCCCCCACAACTAATCACGGGTTCAGTAAGCACATTGTACAGTTAAGATACATAAAGATTATAATAAAGTCATAGAGAGCATGAGAGATAAGAGATTGAAATAATGGAGTTAGACACATTTCATAGTAGCATGCTCACCTCCTGGACAGCCATGATCTTACCAGCCAGGTCCGTGCACAGCATGGGCCGAGAGCAGGAAAGCGAGGCGAGGTGTGATTTATCAGTCCCAACACGTAGCTAACAGAAGCTTATATCTACTTAGGGGGCTTGATTACAGATAACCACACACATCACAGGAAGGGGCTGAACCATAGGCACTACAAGCAATGGGAGGGAGGTGTCTACAACGGGCATAGGTGTAACAGGAAGGGGATGAGCTAGGGGTGAACACATGATGGGAAGGGGAGGAACTAAGGGTATGCATGTGACAAGAAGGGCAGCTCCCTAGACTCAATATGGCAGCCTAACCTTGATCACCCTTCAGTGGGCTTGACCTCCGTGGGTTCTCCTTAAGAGAAACAGTTTACTACTCTCCTTGTCAGAAGAGACTTGGCCCTGCTTGTTGTGGGATAAACAGTGGTGTCTGCTTGTTCTGAATGGCTGATAACCCTTAGGGAGAATATCCCCTGACCTACTTCTGTTGACCTTCAAGTGTAGTCATTTGACACATGTAACAAGCAGCTAAGTTTGGCCTGTATTTGGGGGAGACAACTTGGGAGAAATCCTCTGTTTCCCCCAGACATTGTGCTTGGGAAGCGAGAGAGAGGTAAAGAAGAGAGAGACCTTCCAACAAAATGGATTGACACAGGGACTCAAACGTGGGAACATTTGTGAGGATGGTGCAGGACACAAGGACACCTAACAACAACATAGAAGAGGCTGCACTTGGATGCTAATATTTCACGGCATCGCCAACTAGCTGTAAGATAAAGTCACATGAGCTGCCACAGTCACGCTACAATTCTGCTACAACAGTGTAATGTAATGTTGATCCAAGAAGCCTCTCAAAATCTCATCTACAGCAATGCATCAGATGACATGTTTGAAGCCTTCCAAGCCAAAATTTCATTCCTTTATGATGAACAAAAACAAGATGCAGTGCTCTCAAGTCAATTCTACCTCATTTTGACCTTCTGACAGGGAATGAAACTGCTCATGAGTGTTTCCAAGACTGTAAATCTTTATGAGCACAAATAGTATCACTGTCCTCCCTTGATGTGGCTGGTATGCTGGAGCCACAGAGGGTATGACCAGCAACCAATCGATTAAACCAATGAACCACTAGGGTCTCTTTCACACAACATGTTCATGATAAAACACTGCATTTATTCAGCAACCACGATTTTGAAGCAATTTCCAAAGAGATTTAGACACATTGGCTCATTTAGTCCTCTTGTCTCTTTTAAGTAGATGTTGCTTCCAATGGAATACAGCTGAAGAAAGTCACGAACCATTAAGTCCATGTTCAGTATTACTCAAATGGTAAGTTGTTGAATCGAGTCAGCATGCAGGTCCATGTGTCTACCTACAACTAAGTGCCTGGCAACTACATTTCTGTTCATATGCCGATAGTTTGTATTCTGTCACTCATCAGTTACAGAGATGATCTAGACATCTTCTGAATAGCACGAAGAGGAGACAAAGAAAACAATCTATTCAATTCAGGTAACTGGAACTCATTTTCCTGGAAAAGCCAGGACTCTCAGACACTACTGCTTACCTCACGCCCGTATAACTGGCTCTTGCATTTATTAGACTGATTGAAGTAATATAACACCCAGACAAACCTTGGAGGAAATCAAAACAAAACAAGACCAATTTGTTCAGAGAGGGCACACCATTCCAAAACCAACAGAGTTCCACCCTGGACACATGAGGTGGCTATGAGTTGAAAATGACTCTACAGCAACTAACAAGAACAAAAGCACAAGGTCAAATGGTAACGGCTTGTATGAGAAATGCAACAAAGGTGGAGCCTAAGCATTAACACATGCATACTTACATTTCGTGAGCTAGTGTAGGGAGAAATAAAATGATCACTTTAGGAAACACTAGCCAGAGAACCCTGGTATGATAAGGAAGTTCTAACAACATGGAAAGGTTCTTTCATGAGTTTGCAAATGCTCAGTTCGATTTCCATTTCTAAAACATACAAGCAAAGGAGTCAAAGAGCACCCAGGTCTTCATGGGCAGGAAAGGGAAGTCAATGGCCAGCCACCAAATGCAAAGCTCCTTAGCAATAAGTATTCATGGAAATTCCCACATGAGAAAAATAAATGGAGCATGAAGAAGCACTAGCAAGAAAGTAAAACAAAAGAAGCAATAGTTAAAAGAAATGCAAAGGAGGACGTTCAGGTTTATGACCAATATGTAAAGAGCCCAAAGTCACCATTCCAGTCTCAGAGAAAAAAAGCTGACCATGTTGAAGTCAGAGTACAGACGTCACAGGGCATGTTTTTCTTTCTGTTGCACATTTTTTTAAAAAACAGTCATTGGGTCAATTTTGACTCAAAACATCCCTAAAGAGCAGAGTAGAATAGGCCCTGTGTGTTTCTGAAACCACAACTCTTTAAGGGAGTAGAAAGTCTCATCCTTCTACTGTGGACCAGTTAGTGGTTTTGAATGGCTGAACATGTGGGCACATGTTCAACACACAGCCCACTACCTCACCAACTCAACACACAGCCCACTACCTCACCAACTCAACACACAGCCCACTACCTCACCAACTCAACACATAGCCTACTGCCTCACCAACTCAACACATAGCCCACTACCTCACCAACTCAACACAGCCCACTGCCTCACCAACTCAACACACAGCCCACTGCCTCACCAACTCAACACATAGCCCACTGCCTCACCAACTCAACACACAGCCCACTACCTCACCAACTCAACACACAGCCCACTACCTCACCAACTCAACACATAGCCTACTACATCACCAACTCAACACACAGCCCACTACCTCACCAACTCAACACATAGCCCATTATATCACCAACTCAACACATAGGCCACTACCTCACCAACTCAACACATAGCCCATTATATCACCAACTCAACACATAGCCCACTACATCACCAACTCAACACATAGCCCACTACATCACCAACTCAACACATAGACTACTACATCACCAACTCAACACATAGCCTACTACCTCACCAACTCAACACATAGCCCACTACCTCACCATGGGTGCACAGTGCTGTTATAAATTGGAGAAAACTAGATGGCAACTAACATCAAGAGGCATTCTCTTCAATGCCTCTAATTAATTAATCTAGTTAGAAACCAGAGCAAGCATCTGTCCTCAAAACAGAGGGGAGGTAAACATAGGTACTCTCTCAGCTGATTTCCACTGTGAAATCATTCTCTGTAACTGCCTATGGGGCCCTTTGGTTCAGTGGTGGCTTTAATCATCTGCTCGTAGTAGTCTAATCAATTGAATTCATTGACAACAGTGATTTGAAGGATGTGGTGGGCTTAACTAAGGGATAGCCCAAAAGACTTAGCTCCAGGAGGAGAAAATACCAGGCCACAGGGCATCAGAAGGGAGTGTACTTGTTATGTTATAAGGAAAGCCCAGGTTGACCAAATAAATTTTAATAAGGATAAAGGATGTCAGAAAGGTGTATCACTGAAACTTCAAAGAAGAAATATAAACAAGACTGAAATCAACAAAAAGTAGCATGTTCCAAAACAACTCTCCTCCACAAATAATCAGTTCCCAAAACTGTCACAAAAAATTTTTTTTGGCACTTCACAAGAGTCCACAAAAATGTGAATCTAATTGCATTTAGCCTCAAATAGCTAATAAGTGGTCAAGAACAAGTTCTGATGTTGACCACACATAACTCCCTGCCACCACGTTTGGTCCAACTCACAGCAGAGCTATCACACAGAGCAGAACTCCCCATAGGACTACCAAGCCTGCACATCTTTACTGGAGCAGGCAGACTCTTCTTCTCCTGCACATTTCTGGTGAGTATGAACAGCTGCCCTTGCAGTCAGCAGCCCAATTTTTAACCCACTGTGACAAAAGGGCTCCTTTGTTCATATACCCCATATGCAATAGAGTATCATTATAGGAACACATAAGAGACATACAGAAAAAGGAAAGCAGCCCCAGAAAGGCCCACCAATTTGTAAGGGAAGCTAATTCCTGACACATCAGGCCACACAGGGCTCTGCCTGCAAGCACTCATACTTCAAGATGCAGGTCCTTAAATGGAGTCCCTAAGTAGTGAGAGCAACTGAGTGCTCAGCTACCAAACAAGATTAGAGACTGAAGGCAACCTTAGAAGAAATCAACAACTTCTGAAGTTAGCCAATGAAAATCTTACAGAGTATAGTTTTACTCTGAAACCACATACGGTCACCACATAGAATCATATGGTAGGCAAAATGATTGATATTTACCAATTATCTAATTGAGATACAAGGAGCTCATTGGTAGCCAATCATTCATGCCATGAATGCACAAGGGGCTTTCATAAAGGTCATGAAAAATGGAATAAAGATAATGGAATTTATCCATGAAACTTTTGAAGCCACTGTATAGCTGTTCCTAATAGATTATGCTAAACAGAATAATGTAATACATTTGTATTAATTCCTCAAATATTGTACATCTTAAAAATCTTTATGATACCTATTCATCTTCCATGAAAATTCATGAAGAATATTAAGTTATTTACATATACCATCTCTCTTGAAGATCTATTAAAGTTGATATTAATTTTATTCTCTAGCTATGGTAAAGAGACCAGTTAAGTTACAGTATATTTGTACAATTCACATACAAACTTGATAGTTGAAAATTAGCAGAATGACTTTATTTTTCTGGGTCCTGCAAATTTTACAAATTCAATTGTGTGGTTTCTCGTGTTATAGTTAGAAACTCAACCTCATTTTATACTTTAGAGTTTTCCTTCTCTGAAAGATTTCCAATTTACATAGGTTCTGGCTTTGCTAAGTGTGTGTACATGCACGCATGTGTGCCTTGCTTCATTTTTGATGTCCCTGAGCATTACAGATGGTTAACATGGATAGGTGTTCATGGAGAGATTGGAAGTTTGTGTCTACTCAGAGTCTCCAGGGAAGAACTCCTGAGTGATACACTTTGAGAAACCAGTCACAGAAACCCCTATGCAACATCTTTGTGCTCTGACACACTAGGAGTCTCCAGGAGTTGGTGTGGATTTGATGGCATCTGCTTGATTTCGTTCATTTCCAGGGGGAAAAATAAACTCTGGCTTCATTTGCTACCCTCAAGGCTAGTAGTTCAACCCCACCAGTAGATCTAAAAGAGGAATATGAGGCTGATTGCTCCCGTATAGATCTCAGACACCTATAAAGGAATACCATGAGTCAGAATTGACTTTGTGGCAGCGAGTTAGTCTTAGGGGGTTAGGGACAAAGAATGTTTCTAGGTGGCACAAACAGATTGGACTGTTCCACTGAGGATTGATGAGGTACACTCAGCCTGCGTTACTGTGGAAGAACAGATCTGCTTCCACAATCATGATGCTCCAGAAACAATATGGAACTGTTCTGCTATATAACACATGACATAGCCGTGAGATGGGACTAACTCCATGACACCTAAGCAAAGGGGAAATTGAACATGATGAGCGCATATCCTGTCTATGTATGCACATGGATATTGTGTTGAAAATATGACTAAATCAGAAACAAACACAATTCCCATTAAGAATCACCATGTCTATAATGAACAACATGTCAGCGTGGCCTATCTAAATTAGTCCGTGAAGAAGCCCTACTCCTCCAGTTGTGTTCTATGAGGTGGCCATCTGGTAACACACGATTATAGCCCAGAAACCCCAAGGAGGAGTTTAAGGTGCTGCGGCATCACTCACATATTCCACCATAGCGCAGTGGACAAAACAAGCCTCTTATCAAGAACACGTGGATAAAAGGCTGGAACATTCAAGCATTACCATGCACTGGGGCACAGAGAAAATGGTATCTTATTTCAAATAAGATCCTATCTTACTATATATGAGCTATATATCTGGATGTTGCCTTGTATTAGAAATAATTATGACACAATTTTTTAAATGAGGAGCTATTAGTAGGACACATTTCTTGTACAGCAAATGCAAGCAAATTGAAGAAACTAACTTATGAAAAAAATAAATCAAAAGGATAAAAATAATTTATATACTTAGAATTTGGTTACAAGAAAATGTTATATCCAGGTCTCAAGATTAATCAGGGCCACACCGAAAAAGACCAGATGAAAAGCTTTCCTGGAGCTGGCTGCCAGGAAACAGCTAGCGTTCAATACATCTGGGCCCCAAGCGCACTACTTGAACTCTGGTTTATAAAGCAACAAACCCAGGGCAGGTAGGTGGGAATACTTTTCGCCTCCAATCACAACTACACACGCTGACGAGGCGGGATGGAGCAGCTAGGAAACTTCCTGCTGGTATCCAATATTGGCATGGGCGGCAGCCCACTAAAATTTTGAATCTGGTGGGTCTGGGGACCAATGTAGAAATAGCAAGCTTAAGCAATGGAAAAGTAGAGAGGCAAGTGTCAGCAGGTTAGCAAATGAGACTCAAGGTCCTTCAGTCAAAGTATGCAGCCCCTAGGATGTGGATGTATGTCCACCATTAATGATTTTAAACTCAGTCATGTGGGGAGAGGGGTGGGGTGGGGGATGGAGACCAACTCAATTAAACATAAGCAAGAAAATGCAGAAGCTAATTCAGCTGGTTAATTAATAAACATCAGGATATTTCAAACGTTTTCTGTATCCACTAGGATAAATGATAAATGGCCGATTTAAATTCTCTGTCACTGTGAAAATAACTCAAATTTTTAAAAAGTGCTGACCATGAGGGCATGTGCCACTAAAATACACCAATTCTCACTCATAGTGACCCTACAGGATAGTGTAGAACTGCCCTGTGGATTTTCAACACTGAAACACTATAGGTGAAGAAATCTATTATTTCTGCAGATTAATACAGAGAAGGACCTGAAAATAAATAAAATAATTGCTGGATTCTGCAATTCAAAAGGATGACAAAGGAAACCAAAATTCCCTATTAAGAAAATTAGTGGATATTAAATCTGGGCCAGCAATACTCTAAGAGCCAAGAGGGATGATAAGGGGGTGGTGGCAGGAGTGGAAGAGCGCAGTGTTAAACAGAGATGAGCCATTAACACAACCAATCTCTGAGGTGAGGTTTATTAGGGGAAACTTCCCCACGTGGGGGGGGGGGGCCGCTCATCACACTCCAAGTGGAAAGGTACAGCAGCAGCAGACAAATCTCAGGAGCTCTATTAGAGATTAAAATCTTAGCACCCTGAGAGGTGAAAACTGAGACGCAGAGCAGAGATAGAATTCAGCCAGGAATGTGAAGTTAAGAAAGGCTTTATTTAGGCAGAGAAAGAATTGCAGGCAGATTCCCCAACCCAAGGAGCTAGGTCAAGGAAGTCGTGCCTGGCAGTGGGGCAGTGGGGCAGCAGGACTTGTATAGGGTCCGAGACAAGGAGGTATGTGTTGATAAGGGGAAGGAGGCTTTTAGTGTTGCAGCTGCAAGGCCTTGAGTCAGGATGTGTCCGTGATTAAATCATGCTGGTTTCCTGCAGACCTGCTTCCCAGAATGGGGGGTGGGGTTGGGGGTGGGGGGAAGAGGCTGTGTGGATCCTGCCAGGAGAGAGAAGGTCCTCGGAATGCTGGAGGCAGGGACTGCAAAATCCAGCAGCTCATCCTTCTTCTGAGAAGCTGGGGCAAGGGGGCTGCAAAGTCCAGCAGGTCATCGTCTTTCTGAGAGGCTGGGGGAGGGGGCTGCATGGTGTAGACCCATCCCAAACACTAATTGGGGTCAGTTAGTAAAGGGCTACAGATGGCAGTGTAGATTAAGCCCCATTGAATTCTTTCGGATCATTAAGCAAACAGGTGGATTAAATTTGCCCCAGGGCAGAGGAACTTGGAAAGTGGACACCATCCACCTTTCTCCAGCCAATGGGGGGGTTCTATAGTCATGAGCCATGCCTTAGCAGTTGAGCCCTGATTGCCTGGGTCAGAAGGACTTGGAACAATCTTGTAAAATGTTCTATCTGGCAATGAAGGTCGCTCACTACGGTCCTGTCCCTGCTTCTGTAGTCCCATTGATAACAATGCTGTACTGATGCTCCTCCAATCAAAAACGTATGACCGTTTCCTCTGTTGCAATCTTATTTCATTAGATTCCCGACTTGACTGTTTCCTTAAACTGCACTATGATCTCCATCCCGTGATGGGTCCGCGTCTTTGTAGTCTGTCTCTTTTAAGACTTAGTAAATGTTCACCTTAAATTATATTTGAGATTGGAATTTCATTTTACAGTCTAAAACAGAGCACAAGCTAGTCTCCGATGGGCAGAAATGGTTGAGGGACATGCAGAGACCGGAGTAAAAAGGAGATCCTCTTTAAATAGAGCTTAAAGATAACATTTATTAAATCTTATGAGACAACAACAAACACATCATCTGGATGAGGGAAGCCACCCCCAACAGGAGGTGGAAATGGCTTCCCTGGTTCCCAGTTGAGATGTGAGATAAAGAAGGTATGGGGGAAGGACAGGGCAAAGGAAACTGTCACAAAAGCATGATTGGTGGCCAATCAGTCCATCACTCTGACAGACATTCCATCCTTAGATAGAGGGCTTACAAGATGGGTCCAGGGCCTTCTGACCAATGCAGTCCGGGCAAGGCGGATAGCACGTGGCTCCTGCCTAGGAGACCCCCTGTACTGCCTCCAGTTTGGTGACCTCCATCAGGGACACACACTCAGGCAAACCTCCAAGAGACTGCCCCTCCCTGGGCTGCCTGGGGAGGTGAAGGTCAGCCACACTCCAAACCCTCTGCCTGCGGGCCAGACTACCTACTACCTTGGTTCCTGGGCAGAAAGCATTCAGTGGAGGTTTACTCTATGGGGGGCTCTGCAATCCACATGAGGACTTAATCTATGCGGGGATTTGAGGCTGGTGCCCTTTTGCAAAGCAAGGTTCTGAGAAGTTAAGCTCTAATACAGACCTCGGTCATCAGTGGGGTGGCCTGATGACTGCAAGGCTGCCTCTCCTTTCAGTAAAGGCCACTCTGGGGTCCCCATGCTCTCATGCACGCCACCTGACATGGTAGGGATGGCCCCAAGCAAGAACCCACCCCCAATCGCGTCTTTCTGGGGTGAAGGGTGAGAGTGCAGGAGGAGCTCTGAGCAAGAAAAGAAGCCAGAGTATTCCCAGGCCCCAAGGCTGAGGCCTGTAGCCAGCTCAGAAAGGATTTGACTGGAATTGTCCCAGGGGTCGCGGTGACCTGGAACACTGGCGGACAGGGTGCGGGAACTGTAAAGTCCCCGGGAATCCGGACACAGCTGGGAACGCCAGGCCTGTGGGGAATTCCGCGCCTGGGATCAGCACAGAAACACAGAAACTCACTCACCCTTAGAAACTCATGGGACGCTCACTCGGATCCTTCAGTCAGAGGAAGTGGGTTCAGCAGGAAATTGTATCACTTGGGGAGGGGGTAGGGTGGTGTCTGTGCGAAGGGGCGGGGCCTGGAGATAATGAGGGCGGTCTGGAGGGAGGGGCCTGGAGGTGAAGCTCAGGGCTAAGGATCCATTCTTAGTAGTTTCTTCTTAGTCTGGAAACCCTGCAGAAACCTGTGCCCTTTGGGTGGCCCTGCTTGCATTTGAAACGCGTTTGCATTTGAATCACAGCAACTCACAAGCCCAGACAGAAAGACAAACTGTAAGAAAAGTGGTGGGTGGAAGGCATGCTTCCCAAGTGGGAATTTCCCCTGAAGAGACACTCCAGCGGCTAGGACCACAGAGACACACACTTGACAGGATCTGATGCCATCTGCTCCACCTGACCACCTCTCTCCTGGCTTCCACCTGAATGCCTCTCAATCACCCAACTCAAAGAAGAGGCCTAAGTCCTGTAGAATCAAGAACTACAATGGGGAGACCCTTCACAACCTGCTTCATCCTCAGACATGGATTTCAGGCTCTACTGATGCGACAGCAGCCACACCCGAGACTCCTGTCCCTTGATGCATGCCCAGTGAGCATCAAGATGGGAATTCCTGAAAATGCCACAGCTGTCCAGCTGTCATCTCCTCCTCCTCTTCTTCTCCTCCCCTGCTCTCTCCCTCTCCTCACTGCTTAAGATTTATTTCCCCATAATCTGTAGGTTCTGTATGACTACTTTGATGAAACTTTCTGTGTGAATAAGTGTCTTATTTTCAACAAGTTCCAGTCAACTAATTGTCCTTCACGGTCTGTGTTTCCTTTAATACATTTCATGTGTTGAGGTCTCTCCTTTCTATTTCTATGTCATTGAGCGTTTTTATCAGGAATGGGTGTTAGATATTGTCAAATGCCTTTTCTGCACCTATCAATTTGATCATATGGTTCTTATTCTTTGTCCTGTTTATGTAGTTGTTTACATAATAGTTTTCTAATACTGAATCATATTTGTGTCCCTGGTAATAATCCCACCTAGTCAAGTTGAAATATGAACTCAAAGTCAAGGATAGGTGCTCTCAAACTCAATCCATCCCATTTCCACAAATGTAGAGTTAAATTGCTCTGATGTATGATCTAATCACTCTTCTAATCCAATAAAGTTATATAATCATGAAATATGTTACTTTATTGTTAAAACACCAGTATAATATATCCTGTTGTAGTGTATTTTATAAATGATTTTACCCCATATACTCTGTAGTCTTAAAATGTTCTTTTAAAGTTTCTCAGGCATTAAAGTAATAAATAAATAAAGTTTCTTGTACCAATCTACTACCCTTGTTCAATTTTATCCTTGATTATTGCTTCATCTTGCAGGTATGTATATATTAAAACCATGAGTATACATTTTCAACAATGATTCTGGAATGATTATTACTTTACTGCATATTAAAAAAAGAAACACTAACATTTCAGTACTTATACAAGGGAGGTGGTTGTTAGGGGTCACTCAGTGAGTTCCAAATCATAGTGACCCCGTGTACCACAGGGAGAAACACTGTCCTGTCCTGGATCATCCTCAGATTGTTCTTGTATTTGAGCCTGTTGTTTTAGGATTTGTCAATCTAAAAAGATTTCCTCTTGTTGGCTTCCCCTCTACCAAGCACCACGGTTGAAGTGATTTATCTCTTGTATTTGCCTCTGGTTTGCAAATACACAAACACTCTAAGGTTTTACTTATATGGCATAAGAGAATTCATTTAAAAGAACAGTAAAGTCAGAGCTGTCATGTAAATTCTGACTCATAGAACCATAGGGAGCAGAGGAAAAGCTCCGTAGGCTTTTGTTTTTTATATTTTATAAACCATAATGTTTCATCTTTACCACAGCAGGTAGTGTCCTTATATAAAAATAGTCCAAAACTATAGACAGGTGATGTAGTGGTTTATTTTCATGCTCTCAGACATGGATAAGCTCCACATGCACTGGAGTATCTAAGAGATGACAAAAAATATTCCATTTGTTTTGTATAAAAATAAAATTGTGTAGTGTGGTATGAGTTGGGGGGTGCCAGTCCCGCACTAGTAATCCCGGGTTCAGTAAGCACAATTGTATGGTTGAGATATATAAGTATTATATTAAAGTCATCAAGAACATGAGAGATAGAAGAGAGAGTCAAATAATGGGGTCAGACACATTTCATTGTAGCATGCTCACCTCAGCCCCACTTGGTGGTCCACGTGGAGAGAGGGGGAAGGGAAGGAGGACAGGGAAAGGGAGTGAGCATGGGAGATGATTCGATTCGAGGAGCAGAGAGAGAGAGAGAGAGAGAGAGATCTATCGCTGCTAACCCAGGCCTATATACCTTTTGGGGGGCATGTAAGCCCACTGACTACAGGTAAAGACATACGTCACAGGAAGAGTTTCCACTATAGGTTATACAGCAGTTATAGGGGGTGGTCGGTCTGGGGACATACACACAATAGGAAGGGGAGGGATTGGGGGTATACATGTGACAAGATGGGCGGATCCTAGATTTATGTTCTCTGGATCTCCATAGGAACCATTATCAGTATGGTTTGAACTCCACCCACAGGAACCAAATCAATGACTGCAGACCTGTCCATTGTCCTTAACAGCAGGGGGCTGGGCCTACTCCCTGGGGACTGACTCTCTTAAGGGAGGATGTCTGTAAGAATCTGACCTCCCCACACAGTGTTGCTATGGTAGAAGTATATTGTTAATTGTTTTACAAGGCCCTGAGCACAGCTGTGAGGATTGTAAGAGAAGGATATCCTGACCCACTATTAAAGTGACTGAGGAATCACCTTTTATGTTGTAAATACTCAGTGTCACATATGTAGGTTGATGCCTTTAGCCATCAGTACTGTCTATGAGGTAAGACTTTGATCACACATCTGATAATAATCTGAATCATTTGTCAGGATAAGAGTCTTTTCCCATCAAGACCTATACATTGTATTATTTCCAATTCATCTGAATTCCTTCTGGAGGGTCAGTGTTATGGAGAACAAACTTTGAATTATGTTGGTGGGAATTAGGCACTGGGAACTGCTGCTTATGATGTTATATTAATCGCTGCCATATCAAGTAAGATTCATATTTTCCTGAATGTCTATACCTAATGAAGTCACATCTCCTGACGGATTTTTCACTTATGTGTTTCTTGATCACACCCATGACTATGCTCCCCCCATTCCGGGTCATGGTGAGACAGGGCCAGAAGTGGCTGTGACCTAACTGGAAGTGAGGATCATAGTACTGTTCCTACTTACTGTGCATGGGGCCGGCTGTGGTGCCAGAGAAGTGCCTGCAGCCTGAGCAGTGTGTCCTCTGTGTGTTCATGTGGGGGTCACGTGGTGACCAGTTCGGGGTAACCCTGGTGTATACAGAAGCCTGACTGGGTGGCAAGCCCTCTTCTTCCACAACCCCCCACCTGCTGCTGCCGCACTCCTTGGATGGTGAAATTTGGGAGGGTGTCCCAGAGGTTGGTCCCATCCCCAG
This sequence comes from Tenrec ecaudatus, assembly GCF_050624435.1. Lineage (NCBI taxonomy): Eukaryota > Metazoa > Chordata > Mammalia > Afrosoricida > Tenrecidae > Tenrec > Tenrec ecaudatus. The sequence continues at coordinate 141,650,087 of NC_134541.1, read as the reverse complement.
TTTTAGGATTGGTTGGGGTTCGTGGGGGAGAATCCCTGTTGGAGAAAGGGGGATCCCAGGCTGGGGCTTTGGGCCCCATTGGCGGGAATTTTGCAGGTCTCCCCTAACCCTGTGGTATGAGTTGGGGGGTCCCAGCCCTCTACCACTAATCACAGGTTCAGTTAGCACAATTGTACGGTTGAAATATGTAAATACTAAATTAAAGTTATCGAGAGCATGAGAGATAGAAGAGATATTGCAATAATGGGGTCAGACACATTTCATGGTAGCACTGCTCACCTCAGCCCCGCTTGGTGGTCCACGTGGAGAGAGGGGCAAGGGAAGGAGGGTGAGGGGAAAGGGACATGGGAGGGGAGGGAGCGGAGAAGAGAGGCGGAAGAGACCAGCCAGAGAGACCAATTGCTAACCCAGGCTTATATACCTTTGGGAGCGTGCGTGCAAGCCCCCCAATTACAGGTAAAGAGATGCATCACAGGGAGGGCTTGCACTATGTTATACAGCAGTGAGAGGGGGTGGTGTAGAGACATACGTGCAATAGGAAGAGGAACCATAGGAACCATTATCAGTAGGGTTTGAATTCCACTGACAGGAACCAAATAGATGACTGCAGGTGTCCATTGCCCTTAACAGCAGGGAGTGGGGCCCACTGAAGTCTGGCAACTGATCACCCTCAGGGAGGATGCCTGTGAGCATCTGACTTCCCTGGACATAACCCCCCTGCATTAGTTCCTTTCACACAGCAGTGCCTCCTCCCTGAGACTCTTTGAAACCTCTTCAGCTCCAAGGTGAGCCCCAAGGTCTGTTGCTTCCCTCACCAGGAAGAAGTGAATGCTATTCAGAAAGTAAGTGGCTGCAGCTAGTGCACAAAACATTGGGGGCTTCCTCCTGGGTTTGCAGTCTTGTCACCTGTGCTTAAGGTGGCCAGAAGTCCTGCTTTGGGCGGGGAAGTCCCGGTTTTTAACAATTTGTTCTGTGGCGTTTTAAAAAAAAGTCCTGATTTTGGAAAGAATGCATGATAAACTAGGGAAGGGGTAGGGGCCTTTCGATGGTCTTAGGAACCTAGACACTGCTCCTCTATCTGTTTTCAGGCAGGTCCACCCACATGCAGATACGCCCACATAGGAGTACCCAGAGGTGAAGATTGTTACCTATGCTACACCATGACTCAAGACAATATTTCATTTATTTGTAATTAGAAATAAATATTTCACAATATATAATTGCATATTGTTTTGTGATTAATCACAAGGCTTTACTTATGATCAATTTGTAACAAGCAAAATACATCCTGCATATCAGATAATTACATTACGATTCATAACAGTATCAAAATTATAATTATGAAGTAGTAACGGAAATAATTTTATGGCTGGGGGTCACCACAACATGAGGAACTGTATTAAAGGGTCTCGGCATTAGGAAGGTTAAGAACCACTGTCCTACTAGATACAGAAAATGTTTCTTGTAACCAAATTCTAAGTATGTAAATTCTTTTAAACCTTTTGATTTATTTCCTTTGTAACTGTTTCTTTTTCAATTTGTTTGGTTTTAATGTGCAGAACTATGTCCCAATGTTAACTCCTAGTTTTTAAAAATTATGTTATAATTGTTCCTAGTACAAGGCAACATCCAGATATATAACTCTTATATATAGTAAGATCTCATCTTATTTAAAAGAGGTAACCATTTTCTCTGCCCCACTGCCTGGTAGTACTTAAATTTTCTAACCTTTTATCCAAGTGTTCTTGATGGAAGGCTTGTTTTATTCACTGGTTTATTGTTCTCAGGTGCACTCCAGTGCATTCTGTTAGTGATACCACGGGGCTTTAAACTTTTCCTTACGGTTTCTTGACTGTAATCTGTATGTTAACAGATTGCCACCTCGTGGGATTCAACTGCTTTCACTTCATAGAACTGCCGATCATTTAACCACCGGAGCATTAGAGTTTCTTTACTGACTAATTTAGATTTGCCAAGCTGACATGTTTTGCATTATAGACATGGTGATTCTTTTCAAATTAATTTATTTTATTATTATTTAAACAATTTTATTGGGGGCTCATACAACTCTCATCGTAATCCATACATCCATCCATTGCGTCAAGCACATTTTGTACATTTGTTGCCCCCATCATTCTGACATGGTGATTCTTAATGAGAATTAATTTTGTGTTTCTGTGCACAGAAATTTCTTGTTTTAGTTCATTCATCAAGATATGGGGAGCTTCAATGCCATAGAAATCTACAGGACTCTAAATCCATGATTTTCCTCACAGAACGGGTGGAAACAAATTCTGCTGAATAATTTTTCACTTTTGATCATGCTGTGTTTTCTTTAATCATGTTTAGAAGACTTCTTTTATTCAGCAAGGCAGCTCTGTTACCATTGTGTACCCTTCTCTCCAGTATGGGTTTAGAGTGTGGCCGGATTATTAGACGTTCATTGTCTTCCAGTCAGTACACACACATCTTCACTGTTTGAAAGGTCTTAACAACTGTTAAGGAGCCTTCGTAAAGCTGAAGATTCTTTCTTGTGACATTGCTATAGGACAGTGACATTCCCCTGTTATGAATGTTACATTCACAGCTAGGAGAGAGAGGCTCAGAATGACAAGACAAGTTCAGCACTTCTTCAAGGCAGCTGCTTTCCTAGGGTTTGATTACACCCTAAGTGAGGTCACTCCCTTCAGACCTGCAGTTAACACCTTCTTTTCTGGTCATCGATTTCTTCTTTCTTTTTTTTAAAATTTACATTTTATTAAGGGCTCATACAACTCTTATCACAATCCATACATATACATACATCAATTGTATAAAGTACATCCGTACATTCTTTGCCCTAATCATTTTCAAAGCATTTGCTCTCCACTTAAGCCCTTTGCATCAGGTCCTCTTTATTTTTCCCCTCCCTCCCCGCTCCCCCCTTGATAATTTATAGATTGTTATTTTGTCATATCTTGCCCTATCCGGAGTCTCCCTTCCCCACCTGGTTCTGACCAAAGTGAAGATCTCTGAAGGCAAATAGTTCACACACAGATTATTTTAACTTCTAAGGAAGCCCAATACTTGAATTCATAGATCTCAATGCTGTGGAACATAATAATACAAATAGAGATGTTTTCTTGGGAGGAACTAAGGAACTGAGAATTCAGAGACTACAACAGGAAACCCACCCTGTCAACACATCTCTACCTCCCACAGAGCCAGGTTCTTGTGCCCACTTGATCATAAGCAACCCCTGTAGCCCTTTCCTGAAGGTGAGGTTTGTTCCTGGGTTCAGACTGACTTCCTTCACTGTGTCTCACACAGTAACAGCTGGCCATGTCCCACATTCCAGCTATGGATTTACAGATATAGCTCATCCTTGGCCCCTTCTCTATAGATGACTAACCAGGTCTTCATGAAGTCTGCATATTCTTAGCACAAGCATCCGGTTATATTAGGTAATCCGCTGCAAGCCCCCGGGTGGCTATTCTAGTAAGGAAGGCACCTGGAGGAAAAATTATATTGATTTATTGATCATGCTGAAGTCATTCTGGGTGGTTACCATTTAATCTGTCTGTAGCCTCCCCTTTATTTCCCAGTTTGAGCTCAGACCAGGGTGATCCTGGAGGCAGATTGTGTGAGGTGCTGAAATTGGGGCAGATGTGGATCTCAGATCAGGCTATGCTGTGTGGAAAGATAGCGGATCATTCTTTGTTGGATGTTCTCTGCTTCCTGGAAAGTAAGGGACCCTGGAAACTGGGCAGGGGGCCTATCCTAGGCCAGGTACCGTCATCCAGTAGGTATGTATGGCAGACTCAGGGAGGAACACTGCACTTTGACTGTGGAAGCTCCGGAGGTTGAGCTCAAAGGTATTCAGCCCTGTGCCATCTTCCTGACAATGAAGCGTCCACTAATGACTTCTGCTAATTGGTCCACACCAAAGCCTCGCTTTCATTCCAGAGTTTAGTGAGAGAGTCATGTGCTCAGTCAGCATTTCACAGGGGAGATCAGAGAGGGGTTGGCCTACTGTTGTTATCACGAGTAGCTCTTTGAGGACTTACTTCTTCATGAGAGGAGAACCCCAGTGTGCTCTGACAGGGAGTTCCTGACACTGGGTGTCCATAGGACTGACACGTTTCCATTTTGGTGTAAAGATACAGCCCCACTTAAAGTATGTCTTGAGAGGTTAATTTGTTGGCTCACAAAAATATTTTTTTATAAATCATTTTATGAGGCTCATACACCTCTTATCACAATCCATACATACATCAATTGAGTAAAGCACCCTTATACATGTGTTGCCCTCATCATTCTCAAAATTCACCATCCACTTGGGTTCCTGGAATCAGCTCATTTTCCTTCCCCCCTCCCTTCCCTCTCCCCTTCCCTCACGAACCCTTAATAACTTAAAAATTATTACTCTATCCTATCTTACACTGCCCGGCATCTCCCATCACCCACTTTCCTGCTTCCCATCCCCCAGAGAGGAGGTTACCTGTATATCCCCGAGATTGATTCTCTCTTTCTACACACCCCTTCCCTCCCAGTATCTCCACTCTCACCGCTGGCCCTGAGGGGTTCATATGTCCTAGATTCCCTGTGTTTCCAGATCCCTACTGCACAGCTGTGCATCCTCTGGTCTAACCAGGTTTGCTAGGTAGAATTGGGACCCTGAGTGAGTCATCTCCTCCCCACTTGGGTCCCCGTCACGCACTCCCCTCATTCACGATGATATGATCCACCCCCCCCCCACCTTTGCTGTTTGAAACCTGGTCCCCTCGGCCCTTCATGATCACACATGTTGGTGTGCTGCTTCCATGTGGGCTTTGTTGCTTCTGGGCTAGATGGCCACTTATTTACTTTCAAGCCTTTAAGTCCCCAGACGCTATATCTCTCAATAGCTGGGCACCATCAGCCTTCTTTACCATACTTACTTATGCACACATTCGTCTTCAGCGTTTATGTGGGGAAGGTGATCACACAATGATGATTTTTGTTCTTTGGTATCTGCTACCTGATTCCTTCAACACCTCAAATTCACTTAGGCTATGTCCTTCTTCTCTGTGAGCTTTGTTGCTTCCAAGCTAGATGGCCGCTTGTTTGCCTTCAAGCCTTTAAGACCCCCAGATGCTATATCTTTTTGATAGCCGGATACCATCAGCTTTCTTCACCACGTTTGCTTATGCACACATCTGTCTTCAGCGATCATGTCGGGAAGTCACACCAAAATATTTTAGGGTTTCAGCGCACACTGGTTGAGGGGTACAAAAAATCATTCTCTGAGCCCTTTCCCTAGGTCTGAGTAAAAGGCCAATGTTAGTTTGGAAAAATGGATACAATTATTCCAATGTATGTACCTGTAATTTTCTGCTTCCTGCATCTCTTGTGACCTGAGTGTCCTCTGGGAATGAGGGGAGGGAAGGGGTCGATGACAGAATAATCAGTAGTTAATATACCTTATTTAACATGGGTTTCACTACATTTTTGAGGAAGAAACCAGATGAAATTTGGGATTTACAAATTAGTAAATCAATACAACTGAACCCCCAGGCACCTTGCTTATTGGTTAACACATCCCTGTGTATGTCTAATAGCAGAGACGTCTCCTTGGAGCCAGGACACAGTGAAGGGGAGATCCACAAGAGACCTATGATATGGACATAATGTTGTTTATCACATATGAACATTTATGAACCACTTTATTTTGCCAACTACCATGAATCAGATGCTGCTAATCAGAAATTATAAATGATTTAATAGTTTACTGAAAATGTGCCTGTGGTTCCTGGTTTTGTCTGTCTACCTTCCTTAGTTCCTTACATTTAGGTAAAGACTGAGAGAAGACAGCTCCACATACATAATTAGCAATGTGACTTTCTTTTTTTAAAAAAATCATTTTATTGGTGCTCATACAACTCATCACAATCCATACATACATCAATTGTGTAAAGCACACTATACATTCGCTGCCCTCATCATTCTCAAAATCCTCCTTCCATTTGGGTTCCTGGAATCAGGTCCGCATTGTCCTTTTTTTCCCTCCCCTTCCCTCCCCGCTTCCCCCTCCCTCATTAACCCTTAATAATTTATAAATTATTATTTTATCTTATCTTAGACTGCCCAGCATCTCCCTTCACCCACTTTTCTGTTGCCCATTCCCCAGAGAGGAGGTTATATGCATATCCCAGTGATTGGTTCCCCCTTTCTACACCACACCCCCTCTTCCCTCCCGTTATCGCCACTCTCACCGTTTACCCTGAGGGGTTCATCTGTCCTAGATTCCCTGTGTTTCCAGATCCCATCTGTGCCGCTCTGCATCCTCTGGTCTAATCAGGTTTGTAAGATAGAATCGGGAGGAAGATTGTGAGTTTTATTATTGCTACCCTGAACCCTGAGTGACTCATCTCCTCCCCACTGCTCCTCTGCAAGAGATGTCCAGTTATCTATAGATGGGCACTGGGTCACCATCATGCACCCCCCCCCCATTCACGATGATATGATTTTTTTCACCTGGTCCCCTAAGCCCTTCATGATCACACATGTTGGTGTGCTGCTTCCATGTGGGGCAATGTGAGTTTCTTGATCGGTTAGATTTGGGTTCAGTTTAGGGTTGTAGAGTGCTAGAGTCAGAGTCTGTACTTATGATTGGAACTTAGGTCGTGGGATTAATGTTCCCAGATCAAGAACAAGAGCCAATGGATAGAAATAGAACATAAGTGTCAGGAGTCAGATGTTAGTGGACAGATGAAAGATCTTTATGTTTAGAATGTGTCCTGCCTAACATCTTATGTTTAGAGTTACTTAGGGCTTATGTACTATAGTGTAAACATGTATAGTTCTGGCTTAAACAGTACAGTTTTGGAAGTTGGTTTCTCAATTTAAGACTGGGTTATAAAGTTAGGATTAAGGTTATAGAATATATTCCAAGTTGTCCTCCTGATTTTAAATATTGAGATAGATGAATTAGGCTATTTTTAAATATAAATTGGTTGTCGGTATCAGGGAATTCTCGGGTGTCCGGAGCCATGAGACCCGGCCATTACTTGGAATTTATTAGGACCTTCCCGGAGCCATGAGGCCCGGCCATGACTTGGAATTCATTAGCCTGAGCTCTGGGTATTCTTCCACCCCAGCCTACTGCACTGCAGCTGTGTTTGACACACTTATCTTGCCAGACACAGATAAGGAAGTCTCTATCTGCCTGCACAATTCTGCTCTGCGGTCACTATTCCCAGAATGAACTCTGCTCCAACCTTGGGTAAACATGTGTGTAATGATTAAACATCTGCATCCTGATCCCCCCACCATTGTCCTCAGGGAAACATCTGCATTTTGCTTCCCCCACTATTGTTCTCAGGGAAACATCTGTGGCTTGTTTCCCTTTCCCTGGCCTATATAAGCTATAACTTTCCACTCAATAAATAAGACTTGATCAGGATACTGTCTTGTCTTCATTCTCCATCCCTCTTGTCCCCCCAATTCCCACTCTCTCCTCCAGGATCCACATTGAATGTCCCGCGGGATGGGACACTCAGGGTGTTAATAACCATAATGGATGGTAAGGGGCTTTTCAGGTAGTTAGGGTTTCAGTGTTTGAGGAGATTGTCAGTGTATTGTAAGGATGTTCACAATGTTAAGGTGTAAGGGTTAATAGTTTGGGAGCTGTTGTTTAGCAATTAATGGTTTGTGAATTGAGTACCAAAAGTTATTTTTGTGGACTGAAATGTAGCCTACAATGTTTTTATATTTATTGACTATTTATGGGGTAGTTTCAATATTTTATGGATATGATTATTAATTTATGATTAGAGGAATTTTTATTTCTCTTTGGCAGCCACATCCTTAAAAATATCATAAATATAGTCCTGATTGCTAAAGCCTTACTGTACAGTCAATTTTAATATCAGTGGTGAAAGTGGTGTAATTTTTCTGAGGTACGGTGATGTTTTTTCTCTTTCTGACATTTTGACTTTTTTTAAGGAATGTTTATTAGCATATTAACATATTGAACTATATCTATTTTATGTGAGATTTGTGGAGGTTTTTTCCCCTGAACATTAAAAGCCTTTGACTTTGTTTAGTATGTTTTATCTGTTTATTTAGATAATTGATAATTATCAAGTAATGTAAAAAATATTTTTTACATTGATTGGTATATTACACTGCTTATTTTATGTTAAATCAACTCTAGGACAGATTTCAATTAATCATGGTATATTATTATTTTAATGTGTTGTCTGACTCAGTTCCCAATAATTTTAAGAACCTTTTCATGTAGATCCATTACCAATATTGGTCTACAGTTTTCCTGAAGTATCATCTGACCTTGGTATTAGGCTTTTACTGGTCTCATAGAAAATGTTAGTAATGTACTCTCACACCATTGTTATGTTTGTACCCAATAACTTGAACTTAAGCAACAAAACATAAAGTGTTTATTCATACTGTGTGAATACTCTGATCTCTAGCTACCGGAATTTTCAACATTAATCTACCTTACAGTTAGCCTTGAAATTTCTCATGGAATTTAATTTTGATTCCTCCGCCCAGGCTCAGAGCTGCGGCCGCTGGGATCCCTGCAGCACATGGGGGAAGGGGTGCAAAGCCGGCCCGCAGGAGTGCAGAGCTCTGTCACTCGTGCTCCCTGTCATGCTCCCTGTCGGCAGGGGCATCCACTCTGGCGCCTGGCGCTGGGAGGGGCCCTCGGCAGCAGACTCCGCGCCCCGGGCAGCTGCGCTCCAGCGGAAACGCAGGGTCGGGGTAGGCACAGGTTGGGCTATGGCTTGCGAAGGCGGGAAGTGCTCAGCGCAGGGTCCCAGCCAGGAGAGGAGCAGGCACTAGGCTGACGGGGGTTGGGCGGCCGGCACGTGGAGTGCCAGGGAAGAGGCCCCCCGGCAGCGGTGTGGGTGGATGGTCCCCCATGGGGGTCGCCAGGCAGCCCGCAGGTCTATTACCTGGAGCTTGGGGGCCAGGAGGGGAGAGGGGAACCGCAGGAAAGGGAAGCTTCTCTCCTAGTGGGGTCCCACGAGTGGGCAGCTGGCGTAGGGGATCGCGCGACCTGCTGCGCTTGTCTAGGCGGGGCAGGCAAGCGACTCTGGGCTGGGGTCCTGGTCTGGGAATGGAGCTGAGGCTAGTCGCTGGTGCGATGTCGGCAGCCTAGTGACCAGAGATGTCTCACAAGTCCAGTCTTGTATCACCCAGGCCCCGGCTCAGGACAAATGTGTGGGGTGGGTCTGGGGTGCTGTCCCTGGGGGATATTTCACTCACCAGACTCCTGCCACTCAGCTACCTGGACACCAAACTCGCTTTTTTTCAGAAGAGCTCTCAGTCGGCCATCTTCAATGTCATCTCTGTTGCTGTTCTTTAAACTTATTGGATAAAAGTTCTGGCAACAGCGTTGTCCAGTGGTGGTTGGTGAGCAGTTTCCTGCATATTTTCTTGACTAGTCAATTGGGGGTGGTGGTCGCTGCTCCCTACTGGTCAGTCTGGGACAGGTGATGCCTTCTCTGACAGAATTACCTCAGTGTCCAGGAATCTGAAATTCGAGCTTAAGCCTGCCCCAGACTTTGGTTTTATACAGTCTGTCATGGTGCTGGTGCTGGCAGTTGTAAACCAGGACCCCACAACCCCCCTTTTTTATGTTGGCACTATTTGGAGTAACCATACTCCATCTTGATTCGGCAATAAGCAGGTGCACAGAAGCAAGAAACTAGCAGGTTATATTAGGTTTACTCTAGTCTAGGGGTAGTTTATATAAAAACAGCTCGTTTTTCCTAAAGCTATGTAGAGCTCCGCCCCCCCTTTATGTCTTTACAAGTACTCTTGCTCATAAGTGGCATTTTGTACCTCTTCTATTACAAGACGGGGGTCAGGATTCAGCCTGTGATACTGTTGTTGTAGTACCATTAGCTGGACAGTATCGACGCGTTCTTTCACAAAAACAATTAACTGATTTACAATGCATGGTCCAAAAGTAAGAATGAATGAGAGTATGATTAGGGGTCCTAACAACGTAGAGAGCAGGGTGGTAAACCAAGGCGAGTTATTAAACCATGATTCAAACCATCCCTCCTTTTGTTCACATTCTCGTCTCCATCTGGCCAATCCTTCCCTGACTTTAGCCATGGACTCTTACCACTCCAGTGTGGTCGGCATAAAAACAGCATTCTTCCCCCCAGGGCTGCACACAGCCCTCCCTGCTGGAGGAACACTAGGTCTAGCCCCCTGCGATTTTGTAACACTGCCTCGGACAGGGAGGTTAGTGACTTTTCTAAATGGGAGACAGATTCTTCTATTCTAGCTATATCTTCATCTATGGCTGCCCTCAAACTATTAAATCCCCGGTGCTGTACTGCCAAGGATGAGATGCCGGTTCCTGCTCCTAAGGCCAAAAAGAGTAGCCGGGGTTACTGCCGTGAAGGGTTCCCGCCTCTCCCTGATCATCTTGGTATTCTCCACACCCCTTGTCCATGCGTCATACATTACTCTTTCCTGGTGGTAAACAACTTTGGGGAATATCAGCACCATAATGCAGAACTCTATTGATTCATTAAGACAGGTGGGCTAAAACATGGAGTCAGTCCGGTTTTAGAGCACACCCACCACCCATTGAGCGCCGGAACTATCCATTTTATTCCACCCCTTGTATTCACAGAAGGGAAGATGATAGCGCAGAACTGAACATGGCTAGACGGCACCTTGCCTATGCAAGTTCCACTTCCAGTGACTGCCTGGAGTGTCAGTCCTGGGCCTTTATGATCCCATCTGCAAGACCTGGGGTCTCTGTGCTCGACCGGTTGAAAGGGGCGGCTATTCCTACTGCCTCATAGAACGGGGGTCTGATATCATAGCATAGCCAACAGGCCTCAGTAGCACTGGGGTTAGTGCGATTTAGGGTCTCATATGCTGCTGTTAGCATTTTCCATAGAGGATTCCCTAGCTCATACACTTTAGGGGTTACTTGAGTTTCCATTTTTACCAGGGTTTTGGGGTTTAAGGACAGGGCGACAGTTAGGTGAGGGTGTCTTTGTTTTTGCTGTCCCCCTCCCAGTACTGGATTTGGTCCTACGACCCCCGCAGTGGGAGAAATTTTTAGCTTTAATTGTATTATGGTGCCAAGTAATGGGCTTTTATAGAGATATATTCCCCAGGACAGTCCTGAAACCCATCGTTTGTCCCTCTTTCCTTCCTCTGTGAACGTTACACGTATCAGGTTACAGTCAGGAGCATACCTGGTTCATGAACTAGGTTGGACATAAGACATTTCAATGAAGAGAGATTTGACCTGCCATTTCCATTCCCCATAATTGGTAGTGACACATTTCCAAGCTGCAGAATAAAGAGACTCAACTCCCCCACATTCACACCTCATTTTCCCGGTCCTAAACCCTGGACATACATTTTCCCGGTCCTAAACCCTGGACATACATAAAACCCTTTTTTACTTATGGATACCCGCCTTTGTCTCTTCCTCCATGGTCCCCCTTCCATTTCTTCTAAGGGACTAATTTATTCTAGGTTACAATACAGGTCCGGCCACCAGGTGTGCACCGGGGCTGATCTCGAGGTTCTATGATAAACTTCCTGAGTTTCTAAATTAGTGGTTTCCCAGGTAAGGTTGTATGGTGTGTGAGGATTTGAGTTAGTCATTGCCTTTCCTATAAAGGCTATCAACACAAAGGTGCTTATTAACATCCATATTTTCGGTGTTCTCATTATGGGTCTGGCAGTGTTCAGGTGGTCACTTGAGTTAATTTGGTCTTCAGTGGGTTCTCTGGGTTGGACGATGCCTTCCACTAGTTCGTCTGCTGCTTTCGTTTGTTTTCACTGGTGGGTAGTACATGGGAGTGGTGTATCCAGGTCGCCACTCCGTCTACTTTTAAGGCTGGTTTCATTTCTTGGCAGACACGGCATTGGCTCACCAGCTGTTCTGCAGTCAGTCCTTGGCCTTTGAATTGTACTTAGGCAGTTTGCAACAATGGCAGCATCTTTCTTTTTCCCAAATGAGTTGTACGGTGTAAATTATACAGCATCTCTCATCCCACCTCAGCGGGGAGAATAAAACTTGACCTGGACCTTTAGCCACGGTGAGCCCTCTTCAGTTAGAGCTTGCAGCTTTTGTTTGGCCCACAGCTGTGTAGCTGGGCACGTTTGGAATGGACCTCATTCCTGGAAGAGAAAATTGAACAAGGCATATCTGCCCACCTGGTTCTCCAGGCCCATCTCCTTCCTTTTCTTGGACTGTAGCCTTTTTTTGCCTCCTTGTCTGCAGCACGATTGTCCTTAGCTTCCACGGAATCTCCTCTTTGATGGCCGGGTGTGTGCACCACTGCCACAGCTTTTGGCAATGTTACAGCTTCCAGTAGCTGCAGCACCTCAGTCTTATTCTTTGTTTCTTTTCCTTCTGCAGTTATGAATTCTCTTTTCCTAGATAGGGCCCCAGTAATATGCAGGACTCCACATGCATATCTACTGTCTGAAAAAACAGTTAGCCTTTGACCCTTGGCCAGCTGCAAGGCTTTTGTTAGCACGATTAGTTCAGCCTTCTGGGCAGAAGGCCCTGTGGGCAGACGGTCGGCTCACACCACTTGACCTTCTGCTACCCCAGCATACCTTTTACCACCCTGCATGAAACCACTGCCATCTGTGAACCACACTAGTTCACTGTTGGGGAGGGATCGGTCGGTCAGGTCTTTTCTGGGCAGGTGGATTTCTGCCAGAATTTCGGCGCAGTCATGTTCCACCTGCCCCGCCTCCAGGTCCCGTAACAAAGTGGCAGGATTAAAAATAGTAGGAGAGGAAAGAGTTATTCGAGGTGCATTTAATAGCAGTCCTTGGTAATGAGTGAGCCGAGTATTTGAAATCCATTTCCCTGGAGGTTGTTTTAAAACTCCCTCTATAGCATGAGGGGTATAGATAACCAGGTCTTGCCCCAGAGTGAGCTTGTCTGCGTCTCTCACTAGCATGGCAGCTGCAGCAATAATCTGCAGGCAAGCTGGCCATCTGGCTGAAACGGGGTCTAGTTTTTTTTGACAGATAGGCCACCGGCCTTCTCCAGGGCCAAGCAGTTGAGTCAGGACTCCTTTAGCAACTCCTTTTGCTTCGTCTACAAACAAAGCAAACAGCTTGGATGGGTCTGGCAACGTGAAGGCAGGTGGCTCCAGCAATGCCCTTTTTAAAGTTTTAAAGGCTCGATCCATGGCTATGCTCCATTCCCATTGTTTGGATTCCTTACTTCCCTCGTAGAGGGGCCGGGTGATTTCTGCAAACCCTGGTGTCCACAACCTGCAATAGCCCCCCACCGAACCCAGATACTCTCTCACCTGCCGGGGCCCTTTAGGAGGGGTATGCTTAGTGTGGTTTGTTTCACAGCTGCGGCTAGCCACCGCCGTCCATCCTTTAACTTGCATCCCAGGTAGGTGACTTCCCTCTGGCAAATCTGGACCTTTTTAGCTGATGCCCGATACCCCAATGACCCCAAAGTCTGCAATAGAGCTCACGTCCCTGCCAGACACGGAGACTGGGTGGGGACTGCCAGGAGTAGGTCATCCACCTGTTGCAGTAGCGCCAGGGAAGGATGTTGAGCTCAGTACTCACTCAGATCCTCGTTGAACAGAATTGGCACATTTTTGAAACCCTGAGGGAGCCTTTGCCAGGTTAACTGTCCATGGAACCCACTGTGTTCATCTGTCCACTCGAAGGCGAAGATTTCTGGCTTTTGGGAGCCACGGCAAGACTAAAGAAAGCATCTTTTAGATCAAGCACTGTGTACCATACATGAGTAGGAGGCAGTGAGCACAACAGCATGTAGGGATTGGGCACCGTAGGGTGTATATCGACTACACACTTATTGACCTCGCGCAGGTCCTGCACCGGGCGATATCCCTGCCCACCAGGCTTCTTGACAGGGAAGTGCAGTGTATTCCAGGCGGACTTGCATTTGGGCAGGATACATTTTTCTAGCATTTCCTGTATGATAGGGGCAATCCCTTCTTTTGCCACCAGAGGCATGGGATATTGTTTGACTCGGACTGGCTCTGCCCCAGGTTTGAGTTCAATAAAAATGGGGGATCTGTGTCGAACCCATCCAGATGTTCCAGTCTCAGCCCATGCTTCTGGAAAGTCTTTTAACCATTGACTGATGTCGGCCCACGAGGGGCCCGGTTTAGGTTGGAATAGTCTATAGTCATCGGCCAGATTTACTGTAAGGACTGATATTTGTCCTGGTCGGTGGTGAGGAGTAGTCAAAATTTGCCCTTTTGAGTCCGTCAAGCGGATCTGTCCATTTTCAAAATATATTTGAGCATTTAACTTGGTTAAAATGTCTCTTCCTGGCAGGGGTGTTGGACCCTCGGGGAGGAGCATGAACGAGTGACTCACCTGACCCACGCTGAGGTCCACTTTGCTGTTAGAGGTCCATTGGTAACAGTTGGTCCCCATGGCACCTTGCACCCAGCTGGTACGAGACGACAGTTTTCCATTGTCGTGGGTGAGGACTGAGTGTTCTGCCCCGGGTCGACTAAGAAACCAACAGGTTTCCCCTCCACTAATAAAGTTACCCTGGGTTCGGGGAGGGGTTCTGAACCCCATCCCCCCAGTCACTATCTTCCTTGTTCCCGCATAAAAGATGGGTCTATCGTTTCCTATGATTTCTCTGTCCAACTTCCAGCCCTGCTTCCCACTCTCCAATACCCTTCTTTCGGGACAGTCACGCGCCCAATGACCTCCATTCTTACAGTAGGCACACTGGTCCTGGTCAAGCTTGACCCTGCACCCACCCCTTCCCTGGGCCCCGGGCGCGCTCTCGGCCTCTTCCTGCAGCCACCCTTACTTTAGCTACTTCCCTGACTACCTTCTGTGTTTCACCTGCTTGAAACCTCCGATCTTCCATTTGCTGCCTTCCCTTCCTCTCCTCTGGGTCTCTCTATTGTTGTCCACCTTTTCTGCCACCTCCAACAGGTCCTTCAAAGTCTTTCCCCCAGTCTCTCTACTCTCTGTACTTTTCTTTTAATCTCTGGTGCGGCCTGGTTAATAAAAGCCATCATCACTGCAGCCCTACTCTCCTCAGACGATGGGTCCATGGGTGTATATAGTCTGAAAGCTTCCGTGATGCGTTCTAAGAACACAGCTGGACTTTCTTGGGGACCTTGCCTCACATCAGCTACCTTGGCCAAATTAGTTGGCTTCCTTGCTGCCGCTCCGAGACCAGCCATGAGAACCTGGCAATAAACTCAGAGCCTCTCCCTACCTTCTGATTCGTTGAAGTCCCATGCAGGTCTTTCCAGGGGAAATGTCAGGTCGATCACCCCAAGGTTTATTGTGGGCTGGCCATCTTCACCGGGTACAAGCCTCCTATTCTCCTGTTGGATTCGCGCTCTCTCTTCTTGTTGAAGAGCATGTGGAGAAGCTGCTGGCAATCATCCCAGGTGGGCTGATGCGTGAACAGAACAGAGTCTAAGAGGTTAATAAGATCCTGAGAATTCTCAGAAAACCTAACTTTCTGAGACTTCCAAATATACAGATCGCTGGTGGAGAAAGGCCAATATTGGAGACCTTGCTCCCCGTCATTTCTCACCGGGCCAACTGCCCTCAACGGCAGAGCCTGGGCAAAGTGAGGCTCTGGGTTGGAAGGAGGTCCTGGGCTGGAACTGGAGGGGTTAAAATCCATGCCCAATCACTGTCAGGAAAGAGTGGCAGGCCCAGCAGGAATTTGAACTGGGGAGGAGGGAGAGAACTGGGAGGAGGAGGGCTGGGGGAAGGGGAGACAGGCGAAGGAGGGAGGTAGCAGGCCTTGGAGGGGAAGTTTTTGGTGGGAGGCGTTTGGGGTCTAGGGAGTCCAAGTGGCAGGGATTATAAGGAGGCTGCGCTCGCCAGGTCTCTTCTGTATCTTCAGGCCGTGACTCTGCCTCAGCCTGCAAAATTTTTGGGTGAACTTTGTTAGTGACCAAGACCTGGGTCTGAAAATTTTTTATCCAATTAGGAGGATTCTGCGCCAAATCTTGCCACACCAGGACATAAGGTATTTGGTCAGGATGGCCTTCTCATCCAGGTCGGAAGATGACATCCTTTACTTTCTGGATAATCGGTAGACAAAGGGTCCCCCGCTAGGCCATCCAACTCCGAATGTCGGCCAATCTGAATGGCAGAAAGTTATTAGTTTTCCCTTTTTAATTTCCACAGAAAGATGATTTGCTCTAGTCTTAATTTCCTTAAAATTATCCACCAATAGGGACAACGGGGTGCTGGAGGAGCCTCCCATAACTGCGGAAAAATAGATGATTAAGGACAAGACAAGCGACACGAAAGCAAGACAAACAACTTGTGACACGAACTAAACAAAGAGGATGACCACACAGTGTTTGCAGACCCTTTGAGGCACCTAGCGCCTCCCTATCCAAACAGACCCAGTCTGTTGGAACTCAGGTCCGAACTCTAACCGGAACTTACCAGGGGCACAGGAGAACATCTCCCACTCTGAACCCGACCAGTGACCTCTCTGGCGCGTCCGCCTGGGTTGTATTCTGGTCCCAATTAACGGTGCCACCCATAAACCTGTCCTGACAGAATGTCAGAAACACTACGACCTCAAGATCCGACCGTGCGCCCGCAGCAGGGTCCGTGCTCTCACTCCCAGATCCTGGACGAGCCCCCAAATGTTAGACTGGGGAAAGGAAGGCGAGCTCACCTTGGGCGCACAGAAGAACTACCACCAGTTGAGATGCAAACGCGGCAAAAGGAGTTTATTTGCTAGCTCGAGCTAGGGCTTCCCTCCCTCCACAGGGGGGGTGGGGGGCAGTCCAGTGTTGCTGTTCTTTAAACTTACTGGAAAAAACTTCTGGCATCAGCTTTGTCCATTTGTGGTTGGCAAGCAGTTTCGCGGGTCGCTGCTCTCTACTGGTCAGTCTGGGACAGGTGATGTCTTCTTTGGCAGAATTACCTCAGTGTCCAGGAATTTGAAATTCGAGCTTAAGCCTGCCCCAGACTTTGGTTTTATACAGCCTGTCATGGTGCTGGTGCCGGCAGTTTTAAATCAGGACCCCACAATTCCCGCTCCTAAAACACACTTCTGCGTGAAAAGACACCTGAGTGGCAGGCGGGTCCGGGCTAGACCTGATGGCGTGGGCCCGGCACGGGGGACCTCCAGGAGCCTCCGCGACCCCTGCCCTCGGCCGCCCTCAGCCACGCTGCATCCCGGTCCCCAGCCGCAGCTCTCACCTGCCCAGCGGCCCACGCAGCCAACTCCGGATCCGGGGGCACCCCCTCGGTCACCTCCCACCCGTCCGGCGCAACACTCTGCCGCCCGCGCCTCGGGCGAGCTGTACTGGCGGAGGTTCCTGGCGGTTCCTGAAGAGTGCCTGGACCCCCGCCTTCACCAGCGGCCCGGAGCTACCTCGCGGGGACCTCTCTGCCTTCATCCCACTTGTGCCCCGCGGCGCCGCAGACACCAGACCCTCCTTTCTGAGCGTGGGAGCGCGGGGATGCTGCCCCGCCTGGTCGATGGCCTTTGAAAGACTGAAGTTCCCACTTCCGAGTTCAAGAATATTTTTCTGTGTGTTCATCTTTGTGATGACAGCTAACCCTTTGCTGCAGTTTCATCGTTTAACCAACCCCTTTCTTATTCTGCTCTCCTGTTCGCTTTTATCTCAACCAAGAAATGTCACGCTCCTCATTCTTCGTGCACAGTTGAATGTTTTAATTATAAACCCTAATGTCGGCTTACTGTAAAGCACCTGTACGAGGAGGCTTCAAAAATTCATGGGAAATTATCTTCTCTTTTCATTCCATTCTCCCACGATCTTTCCGAAGCTCGCGCGCATTGTGATGCCAGTGTACAATTAGTAAAACCCCTCTGGCAAATAATTCAGTAGTCTGGGATATAATTTAGAACTATATGCTATGCAAAGCAAAGGTGGCAAAACAATCCAGTGGTAAAAGAATAGTTTGGTTAATGACTGATTTAATTGACTCAATTTACAAGAAATCAAAGGAAGGAGCATACTACATTCAAAAATAAACTCCAGGAGGATTAGAGCGATAAAATATCCAAAACATTAAAAACTTAGAGGAATTTTTTTTCAAGAGTAGCAATTTAGCTTTAGTGAGGTGGAAACTTTAAGCAAGATAGGAAGACTTATGTCTTTAAAGTAAAGATAAAGCTATTTGACTATATGCAAATATTTTTACCTTTTAGCAAGGCATCACAATGACAGGAAATGTGTTTAAAAAGAACAATTGGCTTCAAATAAAGCTATGCAAAACGCATGGCAATCTACATTGTAATCCTCACATAAAGAGGTTCTATAAATTATTTTATAAGACAAAAGCTCAGTTGTGTGTGTTTTTAATACAGGCAATGCATACAAATAGACAATTAACAGAATAGAAGTTCATAAACATTAGGATTCATAAACATTGAAAAGATGCCTATCTCAATAAAATGATTTAAAATGAATAAAAAATAAAAAAAAACCAAAGATTCAATTAAAAAAAAGATGCCTACTGTCATTGAAAGCCCTGGAAATGTAAACGGTTGAGATATAAATATTAAAGTCATGGAGAGCATGAGCGATAGAAGAGCTATTACAATAATGCAGTCACACACATTTCATGGTAGCACTGCTCACCTCAGCCCCGCTTGGTGGTCCACGTGGAGAGAGGGGGAAGGGAAGGAGGACGAGGGGAAAGGGAAACAGGGAAGGAGAGGAAGCCGAGGAGAGAGGGGGGGGGGGATAAGAGACCGACGAGAGTGGCTTCTATTGCTATAGGGGGGCGTGTAAGCCCAATAATTACAGGTAAAGACATACATCACAGGAAGGAGTTGCACTATGTTATACAGCAGTGAGAGGGGGTGGTCTAGGGACATACACTCAATAGGAAGAGGAGGGATTGGGGTATACATGTGACAAGATGGGCGGATCCTACATTTAGGATGGCGGCCTAACTTTGACCTGCTTTCTGGATCTCCATATGAACCTTTATCAGTAGGGTGTGAGCTCCACCTACAGGAATCAAGCTATTGGTTGCAAGTTTTAGAGAGAAGCAATCCATTGTCTCCAGCAGCAGGGAGCAGAGACAGCAGTCTGGCAGCATTGCCTTGAGGGACTTTGCAAGCATCTGACCCACACACATTATCCCTCTAGTAGGAATCAACCCAGTTAACTTAAATTGGGCCTTTTTATCTCCAGACTATATATTTTTATTGGAGTAGAAAGCCTCATCTTTCTTCCCTGGAGCTGGCTGGTGGTTTTGAAGAGTGAAACTTTGTGTTTAACCGCTAAACCCATAACCTCCTATGGCACTAGAGCTCCATGAACTAGCAACGTAAAATGCTTTGCCCTCAGGCAGAGTTTGTTTGCTTCCACCCACTCCTCTGGCCAGCCTGGTGAGGAGTAGTCTAGCCCTCAAGAACTTGCCTGAGTATGCCCTTGATGGGAACTGGGGTACGAGGTTGCATGTTCATGCCCTGGCCAAGATGGTTGGAGGGCCCTGGACCAGTCCTGTAAACTTTTCTAATCTGTAATAATGTATTTACTCCAATCATGGTCCCTTTCCCATTTCTGTAGTCACATTTCCAACTGTGATGGTCTGATCTGCTGGGAACGTGACTTTTAAAGGGGCTTCCTTTGTTTTCCATGTGACTGAGCTGTTGTGGATCCCTTAGGCCCCATTATGGAGTCATGCTTACGGTCTCCCTCAACCAGATGATTTGTTTTGTCTGGACTTTGTCCCATTCAAGATTTAACAAGGGGGTCTCTGTAAATTATATTTGAACTTGGACTCTTCTCGCTGCCCTAAAACAATGCACACAAAAATATATACCAATTCGATCATTTCTACGTGTACAATTTGCTAACATTCATTATATTTATGAAATTATGTAGCCATTCTCACTGTCCTTTTCCAGTTCCAAATTTCCATCATACACATAAGCTCACTGCCCCTTAAACTTTTCACCTAACCTTCCAAGTTCCTGTGTCAATCTGATCACAGACAGATTATTCTTTACAAGAACACAATGTCTAAAGCAGATCTTCTTTACTGATTCAGCTATTGGTTGGCTTTAAAAAGGCTTTCCAAAAATAAAACCTGCTGCTATCAAGTCAATGCTGACTCATAGTGAATACCGGATATGGGCTTCTGAGACTGTAATGTTTACAGGAGTAGAAAGGCCCACCTTTCTCCTGCAAAGCGGCTGGTGGTTTCAAACTGCTGACCTTGTGGATCGCAGCCCAACATGTAACCACTACACCAATAGTGCTCCTCAAAAGGACTCTAGGGGATGTTTTTGATTTAAGGTTTTAGGATCTCCACTTTTTCTTTTTTCCCCCCTTCTTTTCACCCAATTGATATTTGATTCATACTATTTCATACCTTGATTTTACACATAAGATAGCTCTTGTTCATAACAGTTCATACAGTTCTTCTACATTCTCCTCCTAGAGTATATGTGAAAAAATGTGGACATATCATAACACTTTTACAAAAGGAGCGCACATGCATAACCAGTTCACAGATCGAAAAAGAGAACCTGACGACATTGCAGACTCCCACTTGAAACCCCTCCCAGTAACCGTCTCTGTCCGCAACTTCTAACATCAGAAATCCATTTTTCCTAGTTTTGAACCTTAATTAAGTGAATTCATACAATATGAGCTCTTTTTATGTCTGACATCTTTTGCCATACATTGCTCCTAGAATCTTGGTGATATTTCTATACAACTGTGTGTAGCAATACCTTATTCATTTTCAGTTGATAAGTATAATTGTGTCATTTTTTTTCAATCTCATTGTTTTATAGTATTTCATTACATCTATAGCTCCAAGGGAGCCCTAGTGTCAGCGAGGTTATACATTGGGCTGCTAACCTCAAAGTAGGCCATTCAAAACTACCAGTCACTCCATGGGAGAAAGTCAGGTCTTTCTGCTCCGGTAAAGAGTCACAATCTCAGAAACTCACGGGCAGTTCTACCCTGTTCTATAGGGTCACAATAAATCGACATGGACTTATGGCAGTGAGTGAAAATTTTGTATTCTGTTCTATATGGTATCATGTTTCCCTTTAGGAATAGTTGTTATATAGTTATTTGGTCCCTTATAAATGTTTGTTTCCAATGGTTTGATGAGCAAAGAAATTGTAAATTAAATCTCTAAAAGACTGTTTAAAATACAAACTGTCCACTCTTACATCATTGTCAATTCCTCTTCTACATGGACATTGAACTGCTAACACCGAGGTCAGTGGTTCAAGCTTACCAGCCCCTCCGACGGAGAAAGATGAGCCTGTTTGCTCATGTAAAGATTCACAGCCTTGGTGTCTCCATGTAGGCTCACTATGAGTCCTGAGCACCACCTTTCTGTGGAAGCCAGTCATCCTCTCTCCCCAGCCACTGCTGGCATTGCCCAGTGGGCACAGGAACAAAGGGGTCATGGTGGCAGGTATCAAGGTCGTCTCTTGGAATTACCATGTCCTGTGGTTAAAGTCCATGGTAAACTACAATACAATTCTGACAAGACTACTAATGGCACAGACTCTTCAGGAGTGACAGATTCGGTCACTGAGTCAGGCCAAGAACCAGGACCAGCTGCAGGACTTGTGAGGGCAAAGGGAATACAGAGTGGGTGGTGGAAAAAGGCAGCTCCAAAGAGCAGCCCAGCCACATGATCAGTTACAGAGATGAGGACTACAGTTGTTATGCGGGCTTCCTCTTTGCATGTACACATCCAATATTTGGGGTTCATTTATACAATATAAGGTGAAAATGGGGTTGTGTGCTGTCAGTTGTACCCATGTTAGTTGTGTCATGTTACATGCGAGTATGTCTTTGTCTTTGTTTGGAGATTCTGTTTGGTTTACAGAGAAGTGTGTAGGTGCCAAATAGACAAGAGGTGGAGTGTGACCGATAGGTTTAGTGTCAACTTGACTGGGCCAGGGTTCTCAGTAGGATGTGATCTAATTGCATGGTGAGCAGCTATGCAGTTGTGGTCAGATGAGGGTGGGGGGAAATGGACAGGAAGTTTCCTCCTATTTCAGCAAACTCTGGGGGAAGCCATGCCTTTTCCTCCTGGTGCGAATCCTGCAGCTGTCTCATCGACCTCTGTATCTTTGGACTTCAGCCGCCAGCCTGCCATCTTCCCTGCTCATCCTGTCATCTCTCAGCACCTGCAAAGTTGCCATCTTGCTGGAGCACGTAGCGGTGGGAGAACAGCCTGTGGAGCAGGCTCCTGGGAGGGAATGTGGGGATTGGCAGGCAGAACGCCCAGGCCCAACTCGGTGAGCTGTTTAACTTCATCCAGGCTGACGCTCCTCCCTGAGATGTCACGGAGGACAAGCTAGAAGCAGTTTGTAAATGACCAGGCACCTCACACCATGAGCTTTCTGTGAGTGTCTGAGATGGTGGGACCGTGGACTCTGATGCTTGGGCTCTCAGTCTAACCTGCCCAACGTGACTCTGAGGGACATTCCACTTAACTTCGAAGGTTCCTTGCCCCTGACCCTCACCACCATAGCCCACTCTCCTGATTTCCAGTCTTCAGAAGTTGCCACAAAGAGTTACATGAGGCTGGGCCCATTTGAGCTTCTTCAAACATAACTCATTGTGGCCCTCATGTTCAGTGTCCACCTTCCTACCCAGGGGTCCTGAGTGGCCTGAGGGCACAAGGTGGCGAGGGCTGATGTGCAGGCTGTCTGAGGCAGGGAATGTGCAGGGAGTCCTGGGGAAGAAGAGCAGAAGCTCAGTGATGTCAGTGCTCGAGGAGAGGAGCAGTATGGCATGGCAGGCAGGGGTGGGATGGGGAGCAGGTGATGTGTTTAACAGAAGAGCATGGGGAGAGGAGCAGTGTGGCGTGGGGAGGGCAGGTCATGTAGTTAACAGAAGGGCATGGGGAAAGGAGCAGCATCGCATGGGGGCGGGCAAGGGCAGGTCATGTAGTTAACAGAAGGGCATGGGGAGAGGAGCAGTATGGCATGGGGAAAAGCAGGTCATGTGGTTAACAGAAGGGCATGGGGAGAGGAGCAGTATGGCATGGGGAGGGCAGGTCATGTGGTTAACAGAGGGCATGGGGAGAGGAGCAGTATGGCATGGGGGCTGGGAAGGGCAGGTCATGTGGTTAACAGAAGGGCATGGGGAGAGGAGCAGTATGGCATGGGGAGGGCAGGTCATGTGGTTAACAGAGGGCATGGGGAGGGGTAACTCAGTGGGATAAGGACAGCTGCCATCAAGGTGAGGGGAGGGTATTGGGTGGGGGTTTAGGAGGCTGTGGATGATGTCAGGGGTGAGGAGGGTCAGGGGTAACAGAACCTGGGAAAGGGTATGAACATGCATAGCAGATGTCCCTGCACCAGCCAGGGCTACTGTCCAGGTTGTTTGCTCTTGACCACAGCGTGGCCTTCTATCTCCTACAGCCACCAAGTACAGCCCTTAACAGGGGTCAATTTTGTCAGCAGACATGTCTAGAAGCTATTATTCCTGTGCAGGAAAGAGCACCCAGTGAAGCCCATTGGCAGCCACTGAGGAACAGTGATCAGAACCCAAGACTGTGCTGCTTCCCTGCCGTCCACCCCGACAGCCATTCGCCAGGTGGCTCCACTGCTTCAGCAGACCCCAGATGAGCCTTCCAAAGGGACAGCCACTGACTCACTGGGCTGGAAGACGGTCAGAGAAGTCTTCTTCAGGGAACTCATATCGTTTGGGCCTTCTGTCCCGACAAGCTCTGACCTTGACCCATCAAGCCAACCCAGTTCAGCTTCCTCTTGGGCAGCTTTCCCATCTGGAAACACTGTGAATTCCCGGCCAGAGGACACTTCCAACCTCTTTGCATGAATGTCTCACAAACATGAGCTCTGAAGCTAGAGCCACTCTTTCCTTGACCCTGACATCCAAAAAGTTCCTGGAATTACACACTGTCAAGAGAACAAGTGAGTTCTGACTCCCCCCTCCACCCCCGAGTTCTTTGGGGATGTTGAAATGACTCAGGCAGAGCATGCCACCTCAGTGCCCAGTCCTCTGGAGCAAACCGGCACACCTGTCCAGCCCTGAGCAGCTCATCTCTCCAGGATCTGGGCCATTCACACTAGAAATTGAACCAGCTCTTCAGGGGCATCCCCTCTGCACAGGGAGTCCCTGGGGACTACTGCCTGGGTCCCGAGGAGCTCCTCCCCACTGCAGTCTCCCTCTGTTCAGTCAAAGAATTTCCAGTGCTGCTCAGTTCAAATCTATCCAACACAGCTGAGGGAGTGAAACTGAACAGTCAATTGTGTTTCATTTGAGTGATTCACTAGAGATAATAAGCTCCTCTGTCCCGCAGACAGCAGGGCCACATTAAGCACAGCTCCAATGTTAAACGGGTCACATGGAGTCCAGATGAAAAGTGGCCCAAATTCATCATATTGCGGATCCAAGGGTTCTGTCAACTCACCCTGGTCATGTCCTTTGTCTAGGAAATGATGATGGATATAATGGCCATTTCTCTTAAGAATATGTTACTTTTTCTAGGAAGCAAGTATTGGACCGACCCTTCCATCCTGGAACATAGGAGGACAAGGAAAAACTAAGATTCAAGGAAGCAATTAGCCCCAAGGAATAATAGTACCCTTGGACCACAACCTCTTCAAACCTAAGAAGAGAATAATTAGCTGGACCCCAATACCAACTACCAACCAAGATCATAATCGAAGATCCCGGTTAAAATAGGTGGAAATGTAGAATAAAAGGTAAAGACCAGACTTACTGGACCGAAAGACACTGGAGGAACCTGGAAGACTATTGCCCTGAGAGTACAACTGCTAACTTGAAACCAAAGGCACCTCTGTAAGTCAACTTTCAACCAAATGCTACCTGGGACTATAAAACCCACCACAAACTCATTGAAAAATGTGGCCTGGGGGACAATCCACACTACAAAACTGAAAGGGTAACATTTGCTCCAAACCCAAGAGGAGGAGACCGGGAAAGTGGACAAAAGAAAATAGGGAGCCCAGGGAGTTAACAGGCAGCTGCTACCTCACTGCAAGAGTGTGTGACCAAGGTCACTCAACAACTGTAGGAACTGCTGATTGGAAAACAAACTAGCTGTGTAAACCTTCACATAAAACACACTCTTTGTGGAAGGAGGATCAAAAGCTTGCTGCCTGTACCTGAATAAGAAAGCAGTTTATGTCCACCTCTTTCTACGACCATGACAACATTTCTAATCTATGAAACAATATCACCCAAAGGGATAGTGAGTAGCTTGTAATTCCCATTTAGTTATATTTGTCATTCTCTATTTAGTGTCTTTGATAGTTCTATTTGTGTTTCTCTTTCACCGTTATTTATTAAAAATCTTTTTATTGGGGGCTTTAAAAAATTTTACTGGGGGCTCTTAAGGCTTTTACCACAATCCATATATCAATTGCATCAAGCATATTTGTACATGTTGCCATCATAAGTTTCTAAACATCTACTTTCTAGTGAGCCCTTCTCTTTTACTTTTATATCATAAACACCTGAGTTTCTGAGGTTGGCGAGGGAGTGTATTAGGTACATGATTTCATGCCAAGTTGAAGCTATATAAACGTGTAGGGGTGGAATTGAGCCTGTCAATCAGGTTACAGCCTGATGGTGCTTCCTTGTGGGTGTGGCCTTCTCAGGGGCATCTCCCTCCCTCTCCTTCACCTTCCTGCTGGCTGACCCTGGTTGCTACCACTGCCCTGCAGCTGCTTCCACCACCATTGGATACATGGGACTTAGAATCCACAGGCCTATGATCTTCCTGCATTCTGCATCATTGCATGTGACTTTATGAGTCTGAAGAGGCACTTATGGATTAGTATCAGACTTTTGGACTTGAGTTGTACTGGACTGGGATGTGTCTTTGATATATAAGCACTTATTGATATAAAGCTCTTTCTTACACCTATATGAGTGTCTCTGGCTTTGTTTCTCCAGTCAACCTGGCCTAACACAGGAAGTATATGGAACTGGAGTTCCTGGGTGGCACCAAGAGTTGAGTGCTCAACCACTCATGAAAAGATTTACAGTTCAAATTAGAGCTTGGAATTGGTTCCAACTGGTTCGGTCATGGCAGAAAAATCAAAGCAGAACAGACACAAGTTTTTAAAATTTGGGTGAACCAGAACAGTAACTAAAATGGGAAGTTTATAGGCTGAAGTCCTATCATGAGTGTCTCTGGATAGACATAATGGGTCCTTCAAGGAGCATGGTGCAGTAGCTGGGGGTAGTGGCAGGACTGTGGAGACCGACATGCATTCAAAGCCCAATGTTTGGCCACCCTCTTTGAGAGGGCCGCCAGAGTTGTTTCTGAATGTTCAAGTTCCAACTTGCAAGAGATGTGGTTGCTATACAATGCATATGGTGCCTGTGGTAGTTACGTAATCTGGTGTGAACTTGAGACTACTGAGAGTGAAGGGGTGGAATTTACCATGCCAATCAGGTCACAGCTTGATGACCTCATTTGGAGGCTCTCCGGAGATAAATAGCCTGCTGGAGGAGGGACACAGACACTCTGCTTGGTATTCCTGATGTCAAGACACGTGGAACTATGCTAGAGCCCTGGAGCTAGAGCTAGAGCCCTGGAGCTGGAGGAGCCACGTGGAGGCCCACACCAGCACTGAGATGCTTCCACAGCCACTGGATCCACAAGACTTTCCACCACTGGCCTATGTTCTTCCTGCATTTGGCATCATTGCATGTGTTTGAAGACAGATGACAGATAGATGATAACCTCACCAGGAAGGCCTCACAAGGCTCTAAGAGGAAAGACTCACACGCTCTGTGATAGGGCTAATTTGCCAAGTAGGCCAATCAGAACACAAGGGCAGAGTTTAATTGTGTTGCAACTTGATTAGCGGACAAAGAGAGAAATGGCTTTCCTAGGCCCCTTCCCTTTTCTCTCCCTGCCTGGTCATGGGACCAGCTTGAGCTATGCTTTACCCCAACCTGGACTGCACTACCCGTGGGCCAAGCCAATCAATTGATGGTATAGCTAGAGCTTGAGACTTCTTTGAGACCTGTCTTGCCAGGCTGCTGCTGCGTACATTGCTTGAACTTGAGGCTGGTGGATCCTGTGGCAGTATAGGGGCCTGCTTCCCTAAGCTCCCTGCTACTGACAATTGCTGACTAACCCTGCTATCTGCTGCCTTCAGGCAGACTTGGCCTGTCTTGCCTGAGGGAAGATTCCAATGTCTGCTTCATTGACCTTGGACTGGCATCCCAGTTCAGTGGAAGGATTTCCAGTATGTTAACGGTTGCATGAAAGTGAGTTCAACTAAGCTTTCTACACTGCTCGGTTAATCTGTTAATCTTCTCGATGTATAAACCTATCCTTTGGTATATAATCATAAGTTTTGGCTCACTCCCTGCAAGACATTCTAGAGGAAAGCCAAATGGACTTACCCTGATGTAGCCAGAACCCTGACAGCTGGAGAAAACATGTGGACACCCCTGCCAGCACTGAGATGCTTACACCACCACTGGATCCACAAAACTGTCCACCCACTGGCCTGTGATTTTCCTGCATTCGGCATCATTGCATGTGTTTAGTGAGTCTGAAGAGGGATTTACAGATTGTTATTGGACATATGGGCTAATAACGGACTTATGGACTTGATCTGGGCTAGAATGTTTTCTCAATATTCAATTGCCCTTTTATATAAAGCTCTTTCCTATACAAAACAACAACAAAATGAACACAAGTATCCTGGTTTTGTTTCTCTAGTGAACCCTGCATAACACACTCTCCAATCTCTCATAAAGCATAAATCAAATATGGAGCAAAACTGTAAAGCAACTGAATGGTCAGCAAGAGTAAATTTCCACTGGTTCAGGCCAGTAGATGTTGTCTATCAGGGTCTTCCAAGGAGATCAGATCATTCGTCGGTTCTGGAAGGTTACTGGTAGCTTTCTTCAGGAAGGGAACCCTGCACAGCAGCGGACTCACACATCTACACACAGGGCAGTAAACTTGCTGGGAGGAGGCAGGCATTAACCACTTGACTCAAGAAAAAACAACCATTTTATTCACTGAAGAATAATTCTTTTTCCTGTGGTTTTAGGGAGGCTGGTACCAAACATGGGATATGGAATCATCCTTTGTCTAAAGCATCCCCTTAGGTGGAGAGTCTGCTTGTTCTGTGCCATCAGCAAGGGTTTAAAGTTTTTCTGGAACCCAATCTGTGAGCACCTCAGAAGCATACAGGTACCTGAGTACACACCCAACTCATGAAGTGCTAGCCAAGGATGCAAAGAGACTCTGCTCTGACAATGACCCCAGTGGGTGCTGCTGACTGGGAGGCTGGTAGTTCCAAGGCACCTGTTTCTCTGCAGGTAAAGGGTACGGCTGCCTGCTTCTGTAAAGATCTGGTCTGTGAAACCCTACATTGGCACTCTGAATCAGGCTGAAGGGACCACAGACTTGCTGAACAGCAAACCAGTCGCCTTGGAAGCAGGACTGCCAGAATGCTCCTCAGAAGCAAGGATGGTAAATCTTTGTCTCACAGTCGGACATGACATCACCAGACGAGTGCCTGGAAAAGACATCCTGTTCGGTAAAGCAGAGGGCCAGTGAAAAAGAGGAAGACCCTCAAGCACATGGACGGACACACTGAAGGCCACAATGGGCTCAAACCCAGTAACAGTGAAGACGGTGTGGCGCAGGCCGTGTTTTGCAATGTCGAACATTGAAAGTCGACAGGGGTCAAACACACTCAACAGCACCTGACAACTGGGATGGGGTGACTTGATGGCAGCATGGATGGCTGGATGGTAAGCTGTGCACGCACATAGTGGTGAGATGGAAATGAAGAGGAGAGTTCAGATCATGAATGCTTTCATGACTTGTCATTTAATGCTGGTGAACATTTTTATCATAAACGCAATGGACTATAACCGGCAGTGGAAACCCCTTATCCTGCTCTACCTGGGCCATCACCAAAGGGTTTGCCTCTAGGTTTCTCAGAGGAGAAGCAATCAAAACACACAGATGTTGAGCGTTGACAACCACAAAGAGAACTGGGGGAGGTTTGGCCTTGCACCACCGTGCAGGTGGGAAGTTGGCTGGCAGTGCAGTGTGAACTGATCAGATCTTGTCCAAAGCGTGGACTCTGGTCTGTCCCTGCCTGAGTCAAACTAAATTGCCTTTACCTTGTGACCCCAGGAACAGTCTCAAATACCAAACTAGTCCAAGATCAAACCATTCTAACACAGCCGTGTGCAGCAACACCACTACGTTTCTCAAGGAGTCTGGGAGTTGCTTCTTCTGTGGATCAGAAGCTACAGCTTGTCTTCAACATCCAGACGAGGCACATGTGCTCCCCCTGAAGTGCCAGCCACCTCCCCAAGAAAAGCTCAGTCCAGACTGCTGCTGGAGAATTCACAGAGCATCTGCACCCCCCAGACGGCATCACTGGAGGCTTGGCCAGCAGGCCGCTGCACCTGTAACCAAGCACAGCACCTTCCTCTGCCTCCAGCTGTCCTCAGAGTACTGACTTTCCAGCCCAGAGAACATCCTGGCCCGGCCACACTCCACCACTAACATTTACACTAACCCTAATCTGAAACCCGAAACCCGAAACCCTAACCCATCCCTAAACCCTACACTCTAAACCCTAAAAACCCTAAACTCGAAATCCTGACCTTAACCCTAACCCTAACAACCCTAACCGCGACCCTGACCCTAACCCTAACTCTAACCGTAGCCCTATCTCCTAACCCCTAGCCCCTGACCCCTAACCGCTGACCCCTAACACCTAATCCCTAACACTAACCCAAACCCTAAACTTAACTCTAACCCAACCCTAACTGAACCCTAAACCTAGACCTATCCCTGAACCCTAATGCCAACACCTAGACCCTAAACCCTTAACCTTTAACCCTTAACCCCAACCCTAAAAACCCTAACTATTCCAACCCTAACCCTATCCCTAACTCTAATCATAACCAAGTCAAATCAGGACTGGTCATCCAAAAATTCAGCATCATTTTCCTCCAGTTCACACCTTAAAATATCATCCCTTCATCAGCTTGAGTTCTGGGCAACTCAATGTGGGCCCCCTCACTTAGCCTTACTAGGGGTCCCCTTTGATCATCTTGTCTTCAGATCATTGGCACTGTTACAAATCCTCAATAACCCTACCAGTCAATCCATGCTGTCTTCTCCGCTAGTCCTTGTGAACCACATCCACAGATGTCAGTGGCCAGACTCAACCCATCTCTTTAATGCTGCATTTATCTCACTTCAACTCAACAAGTGGGTTGAGGTGGCCACCTGGCAAGCATTTCAACCTGCCCACAGGCTCCCTTTAGCAATTAAGTCCTAGAGCAAAGAGTTTCTTTATGGATTCAAATTTTGTCCAGCTTCTGACAAAAACCACTAGTTCAGAATTCAAAAACCAAAGATTTCCTTCTTTTTTCTTCAATCTGTCAACAGACTCTGAGATGAGTCTCTTCATTTTTTAATTTCCTGAGAACTCAAGACAGTGGGTGGGGTTTAGCGTTTTAGAATCTTCTTTGCAGGGGTGTCTTAAGCCATTTAAAGATTCAAATTAAGACCTGAAGGCAAGTGGACTTATAAGCTCTCTATTTTCATACTTCCCAATAATCATTTCTATCAACCATTATATCAATTTTGGAAACAGCTATCAATATTCCTGTGATAAATATCAGTCAGGTGACATTTAGAAAACGACCATCAGGAGTCCTGTTGTAAATATTAGTCTGGATATATGGAAAACATCTGTCAGAATACATGTTGGAAACATCTGGAATCATATGTTAAATATCAGTCCAAAGACATTTGGGAAGCATCTGTCGGGAGTTCAGTATTTAATATCATTCAGGACATATTCAGGAAATATCTGTCAGGAAACCTGTGGTAAATATTATTCAGGAGACACTTGGAAACATCTGTTAGAATATATGTAGAAGCAGCTGTCAGCAGTTCTGCTGTAAACATCATTCAGGAGACATTTGGGAAACATCTGTCAGGAGTCCTGTGGTAAGTATCATTCAGGAGACCTGTGAGAGACATCTGCCAGAATACATGTAGGAAATATCTCTCAGGAGACATGTGGGAAATAACAGTCACATGCAGAAAACACCTGTCAAGAGATATTTGGAAAACCTTTTTCAGAATACATGTAGAAAACATCTTTCAGGATACATGTGGTTTCTGTCAGTCAGAGACATGTTGGAAACATGTCAGGAATTCTATGGTAAATATCAGACAGGAGACATTTGTGAAACATCTGTCAGGTGTCGTGTGGTAAATATCATTCAAGAGACTTTAAGGAAACTTATGTCAGGGGTTGTGTGGTAAATATCAGTAGGAGACATGTTGGAAGCATCCATCAGGAAAACCATGCTATCAGTTAGGATACATGTGGGATAATCTGTCTGAATGCATGTAGAAAACATCTTTCAGGAGACATGCAGTATTTGTCCATCAGGAGAGATGTTGGCAACATCTATTAGTAATCTGGCATAACAATCAGTGGTAGACACATGAGACACATCTGTCAGGAGACATATGAGACACATCTGTCAGGGGACATATGGTATCTGTCAATCAGGAGATATGTTGGGAAAATATGTCAGGAATCAATTTCTCAAGACCCATTACTGACCACTCAAGGGGGCCGTTACTCTGTGTCTGATATGATGTGATGATTCCTCACTGATTCCCTATGAGGAAAAAATCTTACTCATTTTACCATGTCCACCTCACTAATATTCTGTATAAAATGTGTATGTTTTCATAAATAGCCAGCTATATCTTCCATGAACTTTTAATTTACTAGTATAAAATAATTTAAACAGAAATATCATTTTAACAGGCATACATTTTGCTCATTACCTCTCCTCACATAAAAACCAGCCTTGAAATCACAATGGATGTAAAATTGAAAAGTAATCAATTGAATAATATAAAAGTATGTAAATTCTTCAAAAAACAAAAAATATAATTGCAAATAACATAATAATATAAAAGTATGAAAACTCTTCAAAAATTCAAAGTCAAGCAATACAATCTTTAAAATATACTGAAATATTATTTTTATCATAATTCATCTGATATTTTTCCAAAAATGTATTCAATTCGTTTTCAAAATATTTTAAAGATGCTTTAACAAGATTAGCAGAAGTTGTAAATTGCAATTTAAAAAATATCAGCTTCCCCACAACCAAATGGGTCTAAGGGGCAGTTGTGTAATTGAGGGGTAAATTAAAGAGGCATCAGACAAGATAAAGCAAGCAAGGGCTCACCTCCTCATTCATGACTGCAGGAACCAGGTCTGAGCAGAGAGAGCAAGTATTGTAACCTCACGAGTTTCTGTAATGTTGGGCACACAGGCCACAGTGAGCACATACGTAACAGGAAGGGGTTGCACAGTAGGCATACATGTGACAGGAGGGGGACGAGCTAGGGGTGTACACACAATAGGAAGGGGAGGCACTAGGGGCACTAGGGGAACATACTAACAAGATGGCAGTTTGACCTTGCCCGTCCCTGAGCTGGCTTGACCTTAGGTGTCTTTGAGCTCTCCTCCAGGGGAACAATCCATTATCCTTATCAGAAGGGAGTGGGTTCTTCTTAGGGTGGTGCAGCCCCTAGGGTCTAATTGCCTTAGATGGATGACAACCTTCAGGCAGATAATCTTCAAGCAGTTGACCTCCAAGTATATATAGTAGCAGCCATGTGCTTGTAAGAAGCGCCTTAAAATCTGTATTATTATGTGGGGACTTTGTGGAGCATAACCTTTACATAGGAGAATATGAGTGGATGTCTTCCAGATTCCTTAACGTATGAATGTTGAAAGTTTGCCTGAATGCACTCGCTTCCCAGTTTTCAGTTTCCCAAAAGCCCATTGGGAAAACCCGTGAGATCAGGAAAGATCTCTACAAACTTGGGGAAATGTCACGTGTATAGTACACATTTTCAGAAAAATATTTTCTTACCCGAATGGTCCTGAAGCCATCTAAGTGCTTAGGACTTGTCAGAATCCACTAAATTTTGGATGGTCTTCATATAAAGGCAGGGCACTGGTTTCTCAGGCTTCAGCTAGAAGAACCTGGGTATAAAGCTTAAGAATTGGTAGAATGTAAATCAGAGTTTCTTTTTCTTTTCTTTTTTAAAAAATAAATCAGGGTTTTGGAGGCTCTTACAGTTCTTGTAACAATCCATACATCAATGATATAAAGCACATTTGTACGTATGTTGCCATCATCATTTCCAAAACCCTTCCTTTCTACTTGAGCCCTTGGTATCAGCTCCTTGTTTTTACCTCCCCCACACCCCATATCAGAATCTCTTGATGCTGGGCCACAAGGTACCCTGTTAAAGGAAACTAGCATCTGACAACTGAAGGGTCAGTAGGCACAATTGTACTGTTATAATGTATAAAGTTCATAGTAAAGTCATAAAATAAAGGAGACAGATGCATTGTATGGTAGCATGCTCACCTTAGCCCGTCTTGGTGGTCCATGTGGAGGTGGGAGTAAAGAGAGAATCTTTACTATCTTGGGATAGATTTATAGGTAGCATAGTCAGTAGTTACATATGTCACAAGTGTTAGCGAGTGAGACCCTCACCCAGACCACTCACTGAAACAGAGATGGAAAGAATAAAGCTTTATTCAGACAGAGTCGAATCTGGGTCCTCACCAGCAACTGAGGCAGGCTCAGTCTGTAAGGCGAGAGCCCTGAACAGCATCAAAGCAGAAGGTATTATACTTTTTTTGTGGGGCGTCTTGCCAAGCAAGGGGAGGAGGAAGGCAAGTTCTTGTGTGAAACTGGCAAAGCATTCTCAGGAAGGTGAAACAGAACAGTTTTTAAGTCTAACAAAGCAAGTTCTACATTTAAGGTCAGTTTGTCCCTAGTGGTCTGCCAAACGATACTGTAGGTAGGCTAGGCTGCTTCTTGGAGCGTAAACATCCTGGTCTGGGCTACACCTGTTTTAGGCTGCAATTTAAAATTTTTCCATTTCAGACCGCGGGGTGACCTGCCTGTTACTGTTACAGGGCACAGTGTCACAACAAGGTGGGTAGCAACTACATTAAGGTTGCTGAGCTCACAGGTGAGGTAACATAATACCTGTATTGGGGGAAGGTATGAGGGGGGCTGGGTAACACAGTGGGAAGAGATAGCAAAAGGACGTCTGCTTCTCTCGGGAGATAACGTTCACCATACGGCAGCATAGCTGTTATGGGAGAATGTGTGGGGACGATGTTTATAGCAGGACAATGTACTTGGACATTAATCTCTAGCTTTCCAACATAGCAGTTTTCCGACAGTGGAATACTAGCTTTCCAGATTCCTTTTATGAGTTAGGGAATATCGTCCTCATCAGAGTTCCCTCAGTGTTAGGTTCCCACAGTTCCCCCTTCTGTACTATGTTTAAAATTAAAGAGAGCTATAGAAGCTACATGGTCTCTTCATATCTCTTAGCTTCCTATAGAAGCAACATGGGACTGCGAGCATCAAAATTATGACAATGAACAGCAGTCAGACTAGAATTAAAGCTATGTGACATACTCTGAATCCAAGTATCCAACTTACCATCCACCAAATGTTTACTCACCTCAGACTTAGGAGATATTTAAGTCCGTCCTTGAATGTATAGAAAATATCCTTTTTTTAGCTGATTAACAGCTCCCTTGTAAATGTTTTCTCATCAAACCTCAATTTTGTAAGGCAACATCGCCTGGGTTAGGGGCTACACAGACTCTGCAACATTCTAATACATTTTAACATCAAATGATAAAGTCCCTAATCTGATCATCTAGCAAACAAGCAGTCTGTTGTGGTACTCAGATCGTTCTTGTCTGAGAGTATCAGCAGCGGCAGAGATGTTTGTGAGCACCAGGAAAGCTGCGACGGCCATTCTCACGAATCCATGAGGTCTCCTTGATGTTTTGGGTCACTTCAGCAACGAGAGATGAGGTCTCCCCATTCTCCAAGTCGAGCCATCCGCTGTTCCTTGCTTCCTGGGCCTGGGCAAGTGGGAATCCATTTACTCACTCCTGCGCCAAAAAGGCACAAAGCAAATAGCCCCCCCAAGGGCAGTTAGCAAACCTGTATCCCAGACGCCATTGTCCTCAGATCAGCTTTCTCTGTAGAGGTAGAAATGTATTTATCTGCCCTAATGATAGAAGCTTTAGGTAGAGAGAGAAAAAAATGAGCTAATAAAGCTAAATGAAGCTTGTCGTGTACAGAATCGCCTTTTGTCTCCACTTCTGTTTTAATAATTGGGACCTGTGTGCCGCGTGCCCACTTGAAACGGGCCTGGCCTCGGAGGTTGAGAGGGACTCCCATGCGGTGTGAATGTTCCAATCTTGACAAAAACTGCAAAACTGTCTGCTGGTATAAGCGGAGCTACTGTCCATTTTCTGATGTGATGTAGTGCCCATCACAACGAAAGAGGAGTGAATGGCGACATGCTTTGTGGATTCACCAGTCATGACTGGCGCCCATAAAAATCCTGAGAAAGTATCTGTAGTAATGTGCACAGCTCCTAGACATCCACGTGAGGGTATGTGCGCGACATCCACTTGCCAGAGTGCATTTGACTAGTCTCCACGTGGGTTAACTCCATCAGGTCCCTGGCTAAGTGAGGTTTGCTGACAATGAGCGCATTCTCTGAAGAATTGTCTGACTTGGGCCCACTTTAGATGATAGGCAAGCAGTATTGTCATGTGTAGGAAGCATCAGGCTGATCAAGGTGTTTACTAATGGGTGACTATTTAGTCCCCTGCTTCTCTGTGTCTCTGCAGACAAAAGCATTGCAAAATGACTGTTATTTGTGACTTTGCTGCTAAAAGCATTGAGGGATAACTCAGTTATTTACGATCTCTTTGAGACTCTCTTGAATCTTGCATATCCCTGTGACTGTCTTTGAACCTAGTGCTTTTATTAATCTAAGGTTAAGAGACTGTGACTAGTTAAGTAACATTTGCATAGATAAGAGCTTAGGAATGTTTAAGTTCTTTGATGTTTGTTTTGTAACCAATTCCCTTGTGTAAGAAGAGTATAGAAACTAAGCTTCAAATATACACGAGACTTCAGTCCATCGGATTGGAGTCTTCCCGATCCCATGCTTTGTATATATCTCTTTCTTTTCCGTTCATCTGCACGCCTCATTTCGAACCCAGCTTGATGCGGGATAGCTGGTCTATATCCCCGCAGTCATGTACACTTTGATGCTCAGCTTTGGGGATTGTAAGAGTAGCAAATGTGCTTTGAGTTAACTCATCTGCTTTAGCATTTCCCACAGGACTTGCCCCCTGACAACTACGTGTGTGCCCTCATGTGCCCAATGCAGAACGAATGCAGACAGGACCTTATTTGAGTTTTCAGGGTGATGAATAATTTACCAGTGTCAGAGTGGGGACCTGACTCCAGCTTTGCCGCTTCAGTGGAAGAGCGTGCTTGTACGGTGCACACTGAAACACTGATTATGTGGTTAGGCGGCTTCACATCTTTGAGTAGTAGAACGAGCGTGAACACTTGTTTTCTGAGCAGAGGTGTAGCGTTTGAAAGGGTTGAGAAGAAGGACCTCAGTAGGCCACTACGCCTTTCCTGGGCCCTCTGTAAAGTAAGTGGGGGCTCCATCTGTGGCTTAGGGGATGCGACTCAGATACATGGAGTCTTTTCAGCAATTCCCAGAGCTTTCCTGGAGGTTAATGAAGATCTAAGTTTCCATAAAATTCAGGTAATGCTATCTGATAATCTGTAAATGATTCCAAAAGGTTTTATTTGGGCTGGAGTATACAGAAAAATTATGACTGGTGGATCATACCCACTTAGTTTTGGCAGCGATGCCTGCCTTTAGTGATCAGCTGTGCTGTTTGTTCCCATTAAGGCCATGCAACCTTGGGGCCAGTGTTGCCCCAATGTAGCCGCTGCAGAGGCTGATCCTCTAGAGCCAGAATGGATGGCAGTGGGGGTGATCGGTGTGTGATAAATGACAAGATTAACACTTTTATCTGGATCAACTTGGTAAGCCTTTCTCTGGCTCATGTGTTCTGCTACAAATTGGCAGGTTTCAGGAGTAAGCTTTCTCAGACTATTTAGCTGTGGATCCCCCTTAGGGTATCAAATAAATGTCAGAGTTCTTCCATGGGACTATTAAATTCGGTCTAATCCAATTTATGTTCTCCAAGAAGCTTTTGAGAATCATTTAATATTCTTACATGATCTTTTCTAATCTCGTGTTTCTGCGGCCTAATTGTGGTCCGATTCTCCACTGTTCCTACCTAAGTATGGAGACTGGTAGCTTCAGTCTTATCAGGATCAATCACTCACCCTGCCTGAGAGACAGTTTTCCTGACATGCATATAGGTTTGTTGTAGCATGTCACTGTTGGGTGTGGCTATCCATGCAGTGGATTATACCAGCTTCTGAGAAAAATTTCCTGGCAGGCTCCAGCACCTTTCTTATGAAGAATTGACACATAGTAGCACTGTTAACCATGTCTTTAGCCAGAGTTTTAATATGGTACCTCTTATTAGGAGGTCTATGATTTAATTCAGGGACAGTGAATGCAAATCTTTCATGATCTGCAGGATCCAATGGAATCATGGAGAAACAATCTTTTACGTCTGTCACAAACATTTCCCAATCTTTTGGAATCATGCTAGGTGAAGGGAGACCTGGCTGCAGTGTCCCTATAAGCTGTATAAGAGAATTAATAGCTCTTAAGTCTAT
Organism: Tenrec ecaudatus; assembly: GCF_050624435.1. Lineage (NCBI taxonomy): Eukaryota > Metazoa > Chordata > Mammalia > Afrosoricida > Tenrecidae > Tenrec > Tenrec ecaudatus. Next base: position 141,612,405 of record NC_134541.1, on the reverse strand, counting down.
GCACATCCTCCATTTGCCTGATTTCTTTCTAATTACAAGTACAGGGGAATTCCAGGGGCTGAGGGTCTATGCTACGTGCGTTAGTCTGGGTACTTTAGAGAAACAAATCCACAGACAGTCACATGTATAAGAGAGTTTTATATAAAGGGTAAGTGCATATCAAGAAAACATTCCAACCCAGTGCTGCCCAAGCCCACAAGTCCAACATTAACCCATATGTCCAACGCCAGTCCACAAAGTCCTCCTCCATCTCACACAACACACAATAGGACGCCGAATGCAGGAGGAAAGCCAAGTCAGTGAACATGTAAGCATCTCAGCACTTCTTCTATCATCATCATCATCATCATCATCATCATCATCATATTACTACTACTTATCTGCCAGCCGCCCAACTGGCTCCTCACTTCAAATAATTTCTCCGATTGACTCCACATCCGATGGGGTTACATAACCATTGTATGGGACGATTTCTCCTTCAGGAGACCTTCCCTTGGTACCAGTCCCCACAATCAAATGTGTCCAAGGGGCAGTTGTGAAATGGGAGGGGGCAAAATTAAAGAGCCAGCAGACAAGATAAAGCATGCAAGTGCTCACCTCTGGGACAGTCATGATCTCAGCAGCCAGGTCCACGTAGAGAGAGAGAATATATTTCTAATCAAGGTTTATATACACTCAGGGGGCATGTGAGCCCCCCCTAATTGCAGGTAATGGCATATGTAACAGGAATGGGTTATACAGTAGGCATACATGTGACAGGAGGGGGACAAGCTAGGGGTGTACACACAATAGGAAGGGGAGGCACTAGGAGCATACATGTGACAAGGTGGGTGAACCCTTGAGTCAAGATGGCAGCTTGAACTTGTTCCACACTGAGTCTTAATGTCTTTCGGCTCTCCTTCAGGGGAACAATCCATTATCCTTCTCAGAGGGAGTGGGCTCTACTAGGGTGGGACAGACTATAGGGTCTGATTGCTTAAATGGCTGATACCTTTCAGGCAGATAACCTTTAAGCAGTTGACCTTCAAGTGCATAGTCATTGACCATGTGTTAGCAAGTAGTGCCTTAAGTTTGGCATCTAATATGGGGGACAACATGGGGAATAACCTTTCTGTTTCCCACAGTACCCCTTGGGATCACCCCCTATGCTAGCTAGTCCCATGGAGATTCCTGCAACACTCTTCCGTGTAGACATCTGGGGCCCTCTCTGGACCTCTGCCATTCCGTTTCCACTTTGGACCCCCTACTCTGATTCTCTGGGCCTGGCTCCTCCTCCTCTGAGTCAGGGATGCTTTTTATTCTGCCATGTGAGTTGTGGATGCACTGAAGCTGGGAGCCCCTGCACACACCCATCAGAGAACTGAAGTGAATTGGAATATCAAATGCCACTCAAAATCCAGAGAAAGGAATCTTCAGAGAAGCACAGCAACAGTCTGTTTACCAGGTTCAGAAACCGCTGAACACATGTATTTGAAAAACCAAAACACACACATTAAAATGTGATACATTTCTATAGGCTGGATATTGCATACCGTGAGAGGGAGAAACTCTTGGTGCCAGTCATTAGCGGAGCCCCACATCCAATGGGCTTTGACTTAAAAAACCCACCAGGTGCTCATGTGAACACTCAAAACAAGCCTTCCTCTTCTGACACTGGAAAACAGGACCATTCTCAACTTGAAAGATTTCTCACCAGAGAAAGGTCAATTACATTGACGTTTCAGAGTTGGAGGTGAACTACTTCTCCTACCAAACACATCCCCCACATCCTACCCATGACACCTACGTGTGGGACATAGTCAACTGAGATAAAAAGTTCAAAGGTAAAGAATGTGGATACTGCAATGAAGGAAAGGTACACGAACAGGGGAGAATATAAACCACAGCACAGGCATGAAGGTCAGCGCCCCACTACCCAGGCCCTATCACAGATGCAGACTCAATCCGAGGATCACACAGAAAACCCCCTGTTCTCTCACTTCATCAACATCAAGATTCCCATGAGAGTAATTGTGGATTACAATTTAGAATGGGAAGAACCTACCCCTCTGAGGAGAAAAAAAGAAATGAGATTTAGCAAACATTGTCTAACTCTTAGCAGAGTAACATAAATTCTCACAACCCTTAGTTCTCAGAACAAAGGTGATAAATGTTTCTAACTCAATGAAATAGTAAGATCAACTTTTCATTTATTTCAATACATCAATCTTATTGGAACATTGATTTTCTGTGTAATTAATATTTAGTTTGTATAGTACTGTAAGGTTTTCCATTTTTATTTTTTATTAACCCTGAACTGAGTAATTTTTCAATCTCTCAAACAACCAATATTCTTCAGCAAATTTCCGTACTTTTTCCAACACAAGTGTGCAGTACACATGGTTCTAGGAATGGGGTGCTGTATGAAACAGAGTCCTTCTTCAAAGAAGAGGAGACTGTAAGGTTTATTTGGGCGCGAAACAGAACCAGAGATCCAATTAAAGTTTTAGAAGCAGGCTTTACTGAGAAGCTTGCGGGACGGGTTCAGCAACTCAGGGTATTGAGTTATTGAAGCGGCGCAGTGAGAAACTTTAGCTGTGTTTTTATTACCCCCCCCCCTTGCTAGCAAGCACGGTGTGTGTGTGTGTGTGTGTGTGTGTGTGTGTGTGTTTACACAAGGGATTGTAAAAAAACGGAAGCAGTCATTAAATTTTCCGGGAATTGGGTGGGAGTTGGGCAAATTGGCTGAGCAAGCATCTTTTAGTGAGAACACACACTTTTGGACATTTGTGGTTTACCGAAGGGGGGGGGGTTGATGAGGGGTAAGTTTCAAAAACTAACATGGAAGCGCCTGAATCAAAATGGAGTTTCTTGTGCCAAGGTCATACATCCCAGACTCCACCTTACAAGGAAAATAGACGACGCCATCTTTTCAGTAACTGCTTCCTGCTGGCAATGGACGACGATTAAGGGAGAAGGGGGGTTTGTAAGGCAGAGTACTGGGATTCTGGGACCGGCACACGATGGGGGAATTCATATTGAGTTTCCAGGAGAAATTCATATTGGGGTTCATATGGCTGTAACATCATTTGGTGAACTGCAGCTTGGGTGATGTCACGGAGCCGGCTTTGGAGGAGCTGGATAAGACAAGGAGCGATTAAAAGCAAAATTGTAACTAAAATTACAGGTCCTAATATGGGGGCTAAAAAGGAGTAAAGAGAAGTGTTCCACCAGGAAGATGTCCCATCTGTTTTTGATCTAGTGCTCTGTAACTCACGGCTTAGTTCATTAAGGGTCTGGATATTGGTTTCCACAACTTCCGACTCATTGATGTAATAACAGCATTCCTCCTGGAGGAAGAGGCAGGTTCCTCCTTTTTCTGCTGTGATGAGGTCTAGAGCGCAGCGGTTCTGTAAGGTAACTTGAGCAATAGAAGTTATTTGTCTTTGCAAGGAGGCTAAGGATTCTGTGGAGGTATCAAGTGCCAAGTGGAAGCATTCAGTTAACTGATTGGTTGTGGTAATGGAGTGTCCCAGGGCGCCACCACTCAGTCTCACTGTGACTGTTGATGAAGCTAGGGAAAGGCTGCTCTTTTACTGCGGTGACTAAGTGTCTGGGTGTATTTGGTCTGGAATTCAGCTGGGGTGTAGACAGTGAGCTGCGGAACTAGTGACAGGTCGGCACAAGAGGGTAGACATGCTACCGATGTTAAGATGTTTGGTGAGTGTATGATTGCACCAGAAGAAAAATCTTGCTGGTGCTGTTATTGGCTGGGAAGGTGGCATTGTGGTGTTGCACAGTTGAGTGGATGCATTGGAGTAACAAAACAGCACCTGTGCATACCCTGGTGTGAAGTAAAAAAGCGACATTGGGGATAATTATGGATTGCGTGGTGGAGACCTTAAGTGCAGATGACCAGCTGGGAACTGGGACTGCTGCTAGAGGAGGGCATTCCAGGGCTACACACATGAAGCAAGTGGAAAGGTTGCCTAATCCAGCAAGGTTGGTGATGGCCAGTCCCTGCTGTAGCAGGGTGAGCCAGGAGAAGAGAGACCCAAAAGGTTTAGAAATTTTGTTAGTGAGTTGATGTTCTTGGATCTGAATATTACGGTGGATGGTGGATTGGACCTGGGCTAGCGACCTCCATATGAACAGTCTAGCATTAGGGTATGTGCTGTGGGAGTTAAAATACCAGCTTCCCTTGACTGGTTTAGTTTACCTGTTGTCCCACGGGTCAGGGAAGGTTAAGGTGAATTTTGTTCCTGACAAATAGAACCGGTGGGATTTGGTTATGGAGGAGGGGTGAGCATGGTGACTATTGCAGGACTTCCAGGGGCACCCTGTGTTTTCTCCTACCCATTTTTGTTCACAAGCGGGGTTAGAGGTTTGGTCATATAGAAAACAAACAATGGGGGGGGGAAACAATGGGGGAAGTTGGTTTTGGGAGAACGTGTGCATTCGGGGAGTTGGAACCGTGTTTGAACGAGGTGAAATTAAGGTAGACTTGACCGGAACAACCAATGACCAGGTAATCAGCTGTGGCTAGGAGATAACTTTTTCCTGTGAGTAGGTGATGCTGGCGATATTGGGAGTTAGTTACATTTTCAGTGAGAAAGAATTTCCAGGCGCAAAGGGAAGTTATGCTAGGATTAGCTGGCTGGTTTGGTGAGGTGAGTGAGACAGACATAAGGCCAGTAGACCGAGCAAACCACTGGGGGTCATGGTTAGTTTTGATTGCCGGTTTGACTCTGGACAGGTGTATCCAAGAGTGTAGGCCCACTACCTTGACGGTTGAGGGAGTGGTGAGGATGAAAGTGTACGAACCTTCCCACTGGGGTGCCAAAGGTTTGGGTGCTAAAGATTTAATTAATACGGTGTCTCCAAGGTGTACTGACTTTGGGAGGTCGGGAGAGGCTGGAGAAGGTTCAGGGATAGCGGAGTTAGCATGTTGTCTTAGGAAGTCGCGGAGTAAGGACAAGTATGGTAAATAGGAGGCTAATGGAGGGCTGTCGCACGGAGGAAGAGGGGAGAAGAGGAAGGGCTGCCCATAGAGTATTTCAAGTGGACTGAGGCCGGATGGATCCCGGGGGGCCCACACGCAAACGGGTAAAAGCAAAGGGTAATAGCTTTCATAGTGTAACAATAACATCCTGATAAAATTGCTCTAAGCACAAACAATTTCTTGGGACTAATCTTATTTTAACAAGGGCAACTGTGACTTCAGTTTACTCATTGCCGCTCAGAACTTGGGAAAACATAAAGACACTGTTTTAAGAGAGTTATTAATACACTTCAGTTAAAACTCAGTGATTTAAAAAAATTTCCCCTTTATTTTATAACTAACCCTGAAAAATTAAAAGGAAGCTATCTGCTGAGGCTGTGGTTTCTCCAAAAAGCTGCAGGGTACTGAAGCAGAACATTTGGTTTAACCCCTTCCTTACTTCTGCTTGGGTCTGCTTAACAATTCCAGTTTTGTTTTTAATAAAAGTAACCTTAGGCTTAGTCGGTGGGTTTTTGAAATTGGAAACTGGGGCTGGGATGAGGGTGTGGCGGTGGCCTGACTTAAGAGGGCGATAAATGGGAGAGCATTGCTGGAGAAGGAGATAATAGCATGTAACTTGGTTAAAATATCCCTTCCCAGAAACAAAACAGGGCACAAGGGGATAACTAAAAAGGAGTGAGAAAATGGGAGTTGATTTTTCTAGCTTCAATGGTTTGCTTAGTGGCAGCAGCAAGAGCACAAAGGCACGACAGTCACCCGCAAACAGTAGGATCTAATTGTTTGGAGAGGTAGGCGACTGGGACGGGAGAGGAGCCTATGGGCTGCACTAGAACTCCTAATGCTAATTGTTGTCTTTCATCTGTGCACAGAAAAAAAGGTCTAGAGGGGTTTGGTAAAGCAAGGGCGGGAGCAGTGCAGAGGGCTTTTTGTAACAGAAGGAAGGCACAACGCACCATCTGAGGGGAAGTAAGGGGACCCACGGGGAATTCTTTGGCTGCCTGATACAGAGGTTTGGCTAAAAGTGAGAAGTTGGGGATCCACTGTCTAAAGAATCCCGCTAATCCTAAAATGGAGGAGATTTTTGATGCAGTCCAGGGAGCAGGGAGAGCTTGTATGGCCTTGATCCTGTCATATGTGATTGCCTGGTGGGTGGGGATGATAGACAGGCCAAGGTATGTAACTTCAGTGAGAGCTATTTGAGCCTTGGAGGGGGAGACCTTGTAACCCTTGGAGTTTAGGAAGTTTAGCAGAATGGTGGCGGCGGATATACTATCTGATTCAGAGGGGGAGCATATTAACAAGTCATCTACATATTGTAATACAACTGACGGAAACAGATCTTCGGCTAGAGTTTGTCCGAATAAATGAGAGGAATCTCGGAAACCCTGCATGAAAACTGACCAGGAAAGTTGCTGGGATAAATCAGTAACAGGGTTATGCCACGTAAATGCAAATAAAAACTGAGTATCTGGGTGAAGAGGAATGGTGAAGAAAGCATCTTTGAGATCTAGTATGGTGAAGTGGATGGTGTTTGCCGGGATACGGGATAGGAAGCTGTAGGGGTTGGGCACTACAGGAGTGATAGGGACCGCTGCTGCATTAATTAGGCGGAGATCTTGTATAAGGCGGTATTGTCCATTAGGCTTTTTTACTGGTAAAATGGGAGTGTTACAAGGGGAATTTACCGGCGTCAGCAAACTTTGTTTTAATAATCTATTATGGGCTTAAGGCCTAATTGGTGTGTTTTGAAATAGGGAACTGTGGTCGGTTGGGGTAAACTTCAGGATTTTTTAGTTTAATTAGTACCGGGGTATGATGGGATGCAACGGAGGGGGTGCTTGTGTCCCACACCTCCGGTAATACTTTTGGTAAACGGGAAATAACAGGGGGTTGTGGTGTGTGATCCTGACTGTTGAGCATGACCATTAGGAGATTAGAGGAGGTTGAGGTGCTAGAAAAGGAAATAGTAGCCTTTAATTGCCTAGTAGCGGGGCTGGGCAGGAGGGGATGACTAGGAAGGAGTGCGAAAATGGAGTTTTATCAAACGTGCAAAACAGCGGTTGGGTTTCCCTAGGGGTTGAGGGGGACCCATCAATTCCCACCACAGAAATCTGGGAAGGAAAAGTAGGGCCCGAGTGAGAAGGGATCACAGAATAGGTAGCCCCCGTATCCACCAAGAAAGAGATGGACTCACCCGTTACCTGGAGCATGACCCTAGGCTCGGCGAGGGTTATTGGAGTTGAGGGGCTAGGGCTTCTTCAGTCCATGAACCCCAGCAACTCCATACCTTGTAGCTCTGTGTCTGGAGCTTCCTGGATCTCTGCGCCTCGGCTTTGCGGAGCCGGGGGCAGAGCCAGGGTCGGGCAGTCCGACTTCCAGTGGCCCGGCCATTTGCACAGCAGGAAAGGTTTGGTAGGAGGCTTGGGGTTGGGGCAAGCTTTTTCCCAGTGGCTGTCGCGGCCACACTTGAAGCAGGCTCCTGATGGTAAGCGCTGGCTCCCTTGGGGAGCATGGCGACAGACGGGATTACCTACCGGCCTTAGGGCTGCTACCAGGGCTTGGGAATGGAGGCTAACCATCTGTTGGACCCTCGCCTGGTGAGTGGCTTCAGCTGTCTCCTCCCGGGTGTTGAAAACTTTAAATGCCATTTTCACCAGATCCTGTATAGGAATTTCAGGGCCCTCCTTAGCCTTTTTAGCTTTTTTCTGATGTCAGGGGCTGACTGAGACATGAAGTCAGAGGCCAAGATAGAAGCCCCGCTTTTAGACCCTGGGTCTAAATGAGTGTACTTTTTGAGTGCCTCCTGGAGGCGGTTAAAAAAAAAAAGAGCAGGGTTTTTATCTGCCTTTTGGGTGACTTCCCTTAATTTGTCATATTTGACAACCTTGCAGGAAACTGTTTTTAAGCCCTTAATGAGGTACCTGAGCATTAGGTTTCTGTGGGGAAAGTTGGACCCCCGGCCAGGCTGGTAATTTTAACGGGTTTTTTTTAGTGGGATGGCATGCTCCTCCAAGGGGACATTTGGGTTAATAGCGTGGTCTTTGTTTGCTAGCTGGCGGCCTGCATCAGAGACTTGCTTACACTCTTCGGCGGTAAGGGTAGAAGCAAGGATTACTTGGATGTTATGCCAGGTTAAATCATACGTTTGGGTAATGTAAGTAAATTTTTTAATAAACTTAAAGGGGTCTGCCAAGAAAGAGCCCAGGCGGGTCTCCAATTGTGACAGGTCCTGTAAGGAAAAAGGGACATGGACTCGAAAGAGTCCCTCTATGCCTGCAACCTCTCTTAAAGGACAAAGGGCAGCGGGAGGGTTGTGGGAGCAGGTATGAGAGGCAACCGGTGAGGACAGGGGAGAGCTATCAGGCGGGTGATCAGATGACGCAGCGGGCAGGGGAGACTTATACGGCACAGGAGCGGCGCGCTGAGGAGCTCGGCTGGCTCTTCAGGGGTTTGAATGTCAGGTTCCTTCTACGGAACCCACAGATTGGGGGAAATCAATCTTTAGTAGTGAGGAGAGGGAGAAAGAGGGGAGGAGCAGAAGACAACTGTGGCATTTTCAGGAATGCCCAATCTTGATGCTCACCTGAGCATGCATCAAGGGAAAGGAGGTCCGGTCTGCGTGGTATAGCTCAGGGAGCAGGGCATGAAATCATTGTCCGAGGATGACGCAGGCTTGTCAAGTCTCTTGATTTTGCAAGGCTCAGGACTCCTCAAATTGGGTGGTGGTGGGGAGCTCATGTGCAAGCCATATGGTGCCAGGAGAGACGTGTTAAAGTGGGGCAGGTGGCATCAGATGCTGTCAACCGGTGAGTCTCTGTGGTCTGTGCAACTGAGGTGTCTCTTGGGGAAATGCCCTCCACCCACTTTTCTGTCCGTTTGTCTTCTGTCTGTCATGGCTTGTGTGTTGTTGTGTTTCAAATGCAAGCAGGGCCACCCGAAGGGAACAGCAGGGCTTCTGTAAGGTCTTTCAGAGACAAGAGAGAAGTGAGACCTTTAATTGAGTTAGGGAGGGAGGTGAGGTTGTGGGGAACAGGAAATCAAAGGAAATGAGGTGACAGGGGTCTAGGAAAGTGGCATAAAGGGTCGAGCTGGCCCTTTGTCTAGAGCCAGAGAATTAGCTAATTTAAAAGGTATAGAGACCACGAGAGCCACTATTACAGAAAGGAAAAGAAAATTAAGTTTCATACAGACCCACTAACAAACTACAGCTGAGTCTGGCGAGGAAAGAGTTAAATGGCTGTGGGGCCACCGCCCCGATTCGGCTTCGGGACCCCTGGCAGGGACGGGAACGGTGGATAGCCCCCCGGGAGCCGGGAAGGCGTCCTGGAGAAAGAGCCACGGGCGGTTCAGGTAGTCAGCAGGGGAAAGCGGAGAGCGAGCGCGCGCGCGAAGACAAAGGACCTCCAGACTATGTCTGTTTGGGTGCCAGCCATCAGTCTGTGGAGCTGATGAATCCTGCGCATCCTGTGGTTGGTGCGGATCGCCCCGGCTGCGCCCGGAGACGGCAAAGGCAGCTCCGTCCGCCCGGGAGCGGTCTGCAGGGGTCCCGACGCCGGAGGAGTCCGTTTCCCCAGCGAGCCTCCGCCCGGCCCCGCCCCTCGCATAGACCCCGCCCACCGCGCGCGGTGGGGGGGAAGTTCCGGTGGAGCCCACTTCCTCCCGCTGCGAAGGCTCAGTGAGCGCCCCGCGAAGGTGAGTGAGGCTGTGCTTCTTCGTCGCTCCCAGGCGCCGAGTCCCCTGCAGGCCTGGCGGCCGCAGCTGTATCTGGGTCCCCGGGGACCGTGCAGTCCCCGCACCTGTCCGCTCGCGTTGCAGGTCGCCGTGACCCCCTGGGGAGTTTCCGGTCAAATCCTTTCTGAGCTGCTTACGGGCCTCTGCCTTCGGCCCTGGGAATACTCTGTCCCCCTTTTCCTGCTCAGAGCCCCTCGTGCATCCTCACCCTGCACGCCGGAAAGGCCCAGTTGGGGGTGGGTTCTTGCGTGAGCTTTATTCCCTCGGCGTCAGGTCGCTGGCATGAGAGCGAGGGACCCCAGAGTGGCCTTTGCTGAAAGGAGAGGGCAGTCTTGCAGTCTTCCCGCCCCCGCCCCCCCCCCAATGATGCCTGGGGTCTGTCTTAGAGCTTAGCTTCGCAGCACCGTGCTTCGTAAAGGGAGGGCGCCGAAGCAGTGACGGCTATGCGGACACCAGCTCTCCGCACGGATTAATACCTCACATAGACGGCGGAGGCCCACCTAGAATGAGCCTCCATCGAATGCTTTCGGGCCGGGATCCAAGGTTGTGATTTACCGTCACCTCTCTCCAGGCGGCCCAGGGAGTGGCAGTCGCTCTGACAGACGCGCGCGCGCGCGCGCGCGCGCGCGCGCGCGTGTGTGTGTGTGTGTGTGTGTGTGTGTGTGTGTGTGTCCTTGTAGAGGTCACCAAACTGGAGACAGTAAAGGGGTCTCCTAGACAAGAGCCGTGTCCTATCAGTCTTGCCCTGGCTGCATTGGTCAGAAGGCCCTGGACCCATATTGTTAGCCCTCTATCTAAGGATGGAAGTGTCTGTCATTGTGATGGATTGCTTGGCCACCAATCAAGCTTTTGTGACCATTTCTTTTGCCCTGCCTCTCCACCACTGCTCTCCTTATCTCACATCTCAATTGTGAACCAGGGAAACCATTTCAACCTATTGACTTCCCTCATCCAGATGATGTGTTTGTGTCTTTGTGTTGTCTTTGTATAGTAAGATTTAACAAATGTTCTCTTTAGACTGTATTTAAAATGGGGTCTCCTTTTTACTCTAAAACAGATCTTCACTGTGTGTCCCTTCTGAATCATTTCTGCCCATTGGAAACTAGCTTGTGCTCTGTTTTAGACTGCAAAGAGACTCTAATCTAACATATAATTTAAGAGAAAATTTATTACATCTTAAGCGAGACAACTTGAATACAGAGACTTGGACATCACCCGGATGAAGGAGATCATTAGTGCCGGTCAGGGAAACATGCAAGTCAGGGATCTAATGAAATAACATTACCACAAAAGAAACTGCCACAAGGTCACGATTGGTGGAGTATCAATACAGCACTGCTATGAGTGGGACTACAGAAGCAGGGCCAGGTCCATAATTGGGGCGCCTACATTGTCAGAGCATTTTACAAGACTGGTCCAGGGACATCTGACCCAGGCAGTCAAGGCTAAACTGCTAAGGCATGGCTCCTGACTCTAGGACCCCCTGGATTGGCTGGAGAAGGGTGGAGGTTGTCCACTTTCCAAGGTCCTCTGACCCTGGGCAGATTTCATCTGTATCCTTGCTTAATGATCAGAAAGAGTTCAGTGGAGGCTTAATCTATGGGAGACCCTTCATTTGGACTTTAAGCAGTCCCTGCCATCCACAAACCTTTACTAACTGGGGTGCCAAGACATCTCTACTATAGTCCATGAGATGTGAAGAGCCCCACTTGGGGATGTCTCCCCAAATGAGCCTCACCTCAGAGATTGGTTTTATTATTGGCTCTTTTCTCTTTAATACTGCGCTCTTCCACCCACTACCACCCCTGCCCCTCCACCCCGTCCCATCCCTCTTGGCTTTTTTTTTTGGCTGTATTTTTTAGTATTGCTGGCCCAGATTTTAAGCCCACTCAGGTTTTTTTAATAGGGAATTTTGATTTCCTTTTACATCCTCTTGATTTTCAGAATCCAGCAATTATTTATTTTTCAGGTCCTTTTAAGTAATAATCTGGAGAAAGAATAGATTTTCTCCTCCTGTAAAGAGGTCCAGTTTTGAAAATCCACAGGGGAGTTCTACTCTTGTCCTATAGGGTCACTGTGAGTCAGAATTGAGATTCGATGGCAGTGAGTTTTGGTTTTGTGCATTCATATTATATTTTAGTGACACATGCCCTCAAGGCCAGCACTTTTTTTGTTGTTTTGAGTTATTTTCCACAGTGACATAGACTTTAAATCAGTCATTTATCACTTATCCTAGTATATACAGAAAACATTTCTTGGAACCAAATTCTAAGAATGTAAATTATTTTTATCCTTTTTGATTTATTTACTCAATTGTTAACTGTTTCTTCAATTAGTTGGATTTGACTGTGTAAGAACTGTGTCCTACTAACATTAGGTTCTCATTTTTAAAAATTGTGTCATAATTGTTCCTAATACAAGACAACATCCAGACATACTATTCTTCTTTTTTTTCTTTTCGTCTTTTTTTTTTTTTAATATGGAACGCTTCACGAATTTGCATGTCATCTTTGCGCAGGGGCCATGCTAATCTTCTCTGTATCGTTCCAATTTTAGTATATGTGCTGCCGAAGCGAGCACCAGACATACTATTCTTATGTATAGTAAGATATCATCTTATTTAAAATAAGTGGCCATTTTCTCTGTTCCTATGCATGGTAATACTTAAATGTTCTAACCTTTTATGCAAGTGTTCTTGAGAAAAGGCTTGTTTTATTCACTGCTTTATTTTGTTAGTGATGCCATCGGATCTTAAACCCTTCCTATGGTTTCTAGGCTCTAATCTATGTGTGACCAGATGGCCACCTCGTGGGACACAACTGCTGTCATTTCATGGAGCTGCCAATCCTTGAACCACTGGAGCAGTAGGGCTTCTTCGCTGACTAATTTAGATAGGCCATGCCGACATGTTTTTCATTACAGACATGGTGATTCTTAATGGGAATTACTATTGTTTTTCAGATTTAGTCATATTTTCAACAGGATACCAATGTGCATACATACGTATGAATGTGCCGTCATCATGTTTAATTTCTCCTTGGGTAAGGGGCCTTGGAGATAATGCCATCTCGTGGCACCGTCATGTGGTAGAGAGCTGAAAGCTCCATAATGTCTCTGGAGCATCATGTTTGGGGAAGCAACTCTCCAGGCCTGTGTTTCTGCAGTAATGCAGACTCAGAGGAACAGTCCAGTACCAGGGATTGTGCCAACTTGAAACCTTCATTGTCCCTAACGCCCCAAAAAACAAACTCACTGCCACAAAGTCAATTCTGACTTAGTGTACCTGTGTAGGTGTCAGATTCAAAATCTATATAGGAGCAACCAGCCTGATTTTCCTCTTACAGAGCTGCTGGTAGGGTTGAACTGCCAGCCTGAAGGTAGCCAATGAAGCCAGAATTCTCTTTCTTACCTTAGAAATGAACCAAATCAAGCAGATGCGATCAAACCCACACCAACTCCTGGAGACTCCGTGTGTGTCAGAGCACAGGGATGTTGCAGAGGGGTTTCAGTGACTGGTTTCTCAAAGTGCATCACCCAGGCTTTCTGCCCTGGAGACCCGGAGTAGACACAGACTTCCTATGTCTCCATGAACACCTATCCAGGGTAACCATCTGGAGTGCTCAGGGACATGAAACACAAAGCAAGGCACACATGCGTGCATGTGCACACGCCTTTAAAAGCCAATACTTAGGACAAGTTGCAGATCTTCCAGAGAAGGGAACCTCAAAGCTATACAATGAGGTTGACTTTCTAGCTAGAACATGGGAAACCACGCAGTTGAATGTGTAAAATTTGCAGGACCCTGAAAAATAAAGTCAGTCTGTTAATTTTCAGTCTCACAAGTTTCTCTGTGAATCATACAATTGTACTGTAACCTCACTGGACTCTACAGTAGCTAGGGCATAAAATTAATATCAACTTTAATAACTTCAAGAAATGCTATTTGTATATTGGTTATTTCTGAGTTTTTGTGGAAGATAAACAGGTATCCTAAGAATTTTAAAGATGTACAATATTTGAGGAATTATAACACATATTTATTACATTCTCTTTTGCACAATAATACTACACTGTTTAGCATTATCTATCAGAAACAGCTATGCAGTGGCTTCAAAAGGCTCGTGGGTAAATGCCATGATCTTTTTCCATTTTTCCATGACCTTTTTGAAAGCCCTTTGTGCATTCCTGGCATGAAGGATTGGCTACCAATGAGCTCCTTGTATCTCAATTAGATAATAGTTTGGTAAATATCAATCATTTTGCTTACCATTTGATTCCATGTGGTGACCGTATGTGGTTTCAGAGTAAAACTATAATGGCTAGTTTTAGAAGTTGGTTGATTTCTTCTATGGTACTTCTTGGGTGCCTCCACTCTTTTGTTTAATAGCTAAGCACGCTGTTCGCACTACTTGGGGACTCCATTTAGGGACCTTCATCTTGAAGGGTGAGTGCTTGTGGTCAGAGCCCTGCATCGCCTGATGTGTCCTGAATTAGCTTCCCTTACAAATTGGCCTTTTCTGGGGCTGCTTATCTTTCTCCGTTGTCTTTTATGTATTCCTATAATGATGTTTTGTTGTATGCCGAATATATGAAGAAAGGGACCTTTTTGTCACAGTGGTTAATGTGCAGGAGAAAGATGCATCTGCTCGCTCCAGTAAAGATGTACAGGGGTGGGAGTCCTACAGGGAGTTCTACTCTGTCTGATAGCTCTGCTGTGCGTTGGATTAGGTGTGGTGGCAGGGAGTTATGTGTGGACAAGACCAGGCCTTATTCTTGACCGTTTATTGGTTATTTGAGGCCAAATAAAATTAGATTCACATTTTTGTGGACTCCTTTGTGAAGTGCAAAAAAAAATTGGTTGTGACAGTTTTGGAAACATCTATTTGTGGAGGACAGTTGTTTTGAAACTTGCTACCTTTTTATTGACTTCATTCTCTTTTTATTCATTTCTTCATTGAAGTCTCAATGACATGCTTTTCTGACATTCTAACATTTATCTAAAATTTATTTGGTCAACCCTGGGGTTTGACTATCCTTTCAACATATCAAGTATACTCCCCTCTGATGTCCTGTGGTCTGGTATTTTCTGCTCCTGGAACAAACTCTTTTGGGCTATCCCTTAGTTTGTTCCGTCACATCCTTCAACTCACTGTATTCAATGAATTCAATTAATTAGACTACTAAGGGCAGAGGGACGAAAACCATTGCTAAACAAAAGGGTCCCCTAGGCAGGTACACTGAATGATTCCACAGTAGAAATCAGCTGAGAGAGTACCCATGTGTACCTCCCCGCTGTTTTGAGGACAGATGTTTGCCCTGGGTCCTACCTATATTAATTAGAGACATTGAAAAGAATGCCTTTCTTGTTAGCTGCCATCTAGTTTTCTCCAATTTATGGCAACACTGTGCACCCATAGTGATGTACTGGGCTATGCGTTGGGTTGGTAATCACATGTTCAGCAATTCAAAACCACTAACTGGTCTGCAGGATGAGGCTTTCTACTCCCTTAAAGAGCTGCGGTTTCAGAAACAACTGGACCTGTTCCACCCTGCCTTTCAGGGACGCTATAAGTCAAAATTGACTCAATGACAATAATTTTTTTTTAATGTACTACAGAACAAAACCATGCCCTGTGACCTCATGAGTTCAATATGGTCAGCTTTTTTCTCTGGGACTGGAATGTTGGCTTTGGGCTCTTCACATATTGGTCATAAACCTGAACGTCCTCATTTGCATTTCTTATAACTCTTGCTTCTTTTGTTTTGCTTTCTTGCTAGTACTTCTTCATGCTCCATTTATTTTTTCCCGTGTGAGAATTTCCATGT
Source organism: Tenrec ecaudatus (assembly GCF_050624435.1). Taxonomy (NCBI): domain Eukaryota; kingdom Metazoa; phylum Chordata; class Mammalia; order Afrosoricida; family Tenrecidae; genus Tenrec; species Tenrec ecaudatus. Next base: position 141,596,867 of record NC_134541.1, on the reverse strand, counting down.
ATACTTTATTGCTAATGAGCTTTCAGTTGGTGGGTGACCATGGAGCTTCCCTTTCCTGGCCATGAAGACCTCAGTGCTCTTTGACGCCTTTTGCCTGCACGTTGGGAGGTATTGAAGTCCTTGAGCATCTGAAATCTAAATGAGCATTTGCAAACTCATCACAGAACCCTCCCACGTGGTTAGACTTTCCCTATCAAGCCAGGGTTCACTGGCTAGTGTTTCCTAAAGTGATCATTTTGTTTCTCCCTGCACTAGCTCACTCAATGTAAATATGCTTGTGCTACTGATTCGGCTCCACTTCTGTTGCATTTCTCATCCAATTTATGACCATTTGACCTTGTGCTTTTGTTGTTGTTAGTAGCTAGTGGAGTCAGTTTCAACTCATAGCCACCTCATGTGTCCAGGTAGAACTCCGTTGGTTTGGGTATGGCATGCCCTCTCAGAACAGATTGGTCTTGTTTTGTTTTGATTTGCTCAATGCTGTGTCTGCTTTGCCTGGGCGTTAATATTACCTCAATCAATCTATTAAATGCAAGAGCCAGATCCATGGGCCTGAGGTAAGCAGTATTGTCTGAGACTCATTGGTTTTCCAGGGAAATGAGTTCCAGCTGTCTGAAGTGAGTAGGTTGTTTTCTTTGTTTCTTCTCACTACACAGAAGACCCCTAGATCTTCTCTGTATTTGATGACTGATAGAATAACAAACTACAGACATAAGAACAGAAATGTAGTTGCCAGGAATTTACTTGTAGACACCTGGGCCTGTATGCTGACCGGTTCAACAACATACCATCTGGGCAATACTGAAGTTGTGCTTAATGGTGACTTTCTTCAGCTGTGTCCTTTTGGAAGCAAGTCTGCTTTAAAGAGGGAAGAGGACTGAATGAGCTAATGGGGAAAAATCTTTTTAGAAATTGCTTCAAAATCGTAGTTGCTGAGTAAATGCAATGTTTTATCATGAGCATGTGCGAAAGAAGTCCTAGTGGTTCACTGGTTTGCTTGATTGGTTGCAGGGCACACGCTCTGGCTCAAGCATACCAGGCACATCAAGGGAGGACAGTGAGGCTGCATGGGCCTGTAAAGATTTACAGACTTGGAAACACTAATGAACAGTTTCACTCCCTAGTATATGGTCACAATGAGTTAGGATTGACTCGACGGTTTTGGTTCATCATTAAGGTATGGAATCTAGGCTTGTGAAGGCTTTAACATGTCACCTGATGCACTGCTGTGGATCAGGTTTTTGAAAAGCTTATTGGATCGACATTTATGTTACACTGTTGTAGCAGCATTGTAAGTTATAGCTAGTTGGCTAGGCTGAAATTTGAGCATCAAAGTACAGCCTTTTCTATATTGTTAGGTGTCATCGTGTCCATTCCAACCCCTCAAACCCTCTTTATAGCAGCATGAAACACTGCCCTGTCCTGCACTGCTCTCACCAACGTTTCCACATTTGAGTCCATTGGGACAGTCCCTGTGTCAATCCATTTAGTCGAAGGCCTTTCTCGTTTGAGCCTCTGTTCTCCCTTACCAAGCATGAAGTCCTTCTCCAGAAACTAGTCTCTCCTGAAAAAATGTTGGGACAAAAGTATGACAAGTCCTAGAAGCCAGTTCTAAAGATGAGAGAATGCTAGTGGTCATCACGTTAAGTCCTAGGGTCCTTGCACAGTCAACTCCAAAGAAAACTGGAATCTAACTGCATTTTCCCAATCAGCAAAACAGAAGGGCGTGCTATTGTGATACTTCACATATTGTGCTTTTTGTCAGTATATCACCTTAGTGTGTATTTATGTGAGTGTCCAGGTCTCTTTTGAGGGGAGCACTCTATAATAATGTTTATAGTCGTGTAGAAGCTGAGTTTTTCAGCACATTTTTTATGCTGCAAAAGCCCCCCCTTGCCGTATACTTGAGTGAGGGTCCCACTTAACTGTTCTCCAGTGCAGTGTGGGTGTTCTCTAGTATCTCCTGCTCATCTGAGGGTGCCTGCAGCCTCTGGGTGGTCCAATGACTGCTGATATCACCGCTGTTCGTTTCTCCTGCACCCCAGCAGTACTGGGCAAGAACCAAATGTCGGATGCGGCCGCTCTTCTCCAGGGCTGTGACCGATGACGTAGCCTTTACAGTCTTCCCCTTCATTGGTCACACCGCCTTGCTCCACCCAAGCATTGCTGAGTACAAGTACCGGTATCTCTGGTCTTGGATATACAGTATGTTTATTTACCAGTACTTAGTCTGCTATGCTTCATTTTTTATTTTCTTATTAACCCCTATCTGGCTCCGGTGTTGACTGCTTGCACAGAGCAGCCTGTGTTGGGGCTCATCGTATACACGCTGCACTGTGCACGCACTGTGGTACTGCATGTATTGCGTTAGCACTTCCCATACATACGCGGTAACACTGCTCTTTGCACAGTCATAGCATCACTTTCTGAAATCTCATCAGCCTGCATGAGGCCTCAACTATACCAGCTGTGTTGTGTACATGCAGCAAGGCAGCATATGTAGTAATGCAGCGCATGCAGTAACATAGAGCCCTAACACAGGCTGCTCTGTGCAAACATAGTCACATCATCACATTCTGGAATACTCTTACACCAAACTCTCTAAACTCTGAATTACCATCAGCTCCCTGGGTGATCCAGCATGTTTTGGGTCTCATGGTATCTTTTGAGTGTGATTCTTTGGGGGGAGGGGTGGTATCTTTTTCATGGTGAAGTCTATCTGTCTTGCTGCATTCTACTGCCAATTGATTTTACTTGTTTATAATGTATGCCGGTAGTTCCCTGGACACCACCGTTTTTGCTGTAAAGTGACCTCTTTTAAGAACTATAGCGATTATTTTTGGAGTAGATTTCAGTTGCTATGGTACGGCATTCTTTTTCAAAGGCTTTTTTTTATCCTGTTAGAAATGGACCCCAATACTTCTAATCCTGAACCCAAACAAAGACGCAGGTCATACGAAGCTGGTTTCAAACGAAAAACAAGTGAGGGAGTGGCAGAAAATGAAAGCTGATTTGGAAAAGATTCCAAAGGCAAAAAAAGCTCAACGTGGCTTAACGAGTTCATATGGGGCTCTAGAGACCGAATTGCATAAATGGGTTATGGAATGTCGTCAAAATGGTTACTGCATAACATGCGTGGGAATTCGCTTACATGCTCTTCAAATAGCTAAAGATGACAAATTAAAAGCACCAGGCATTGAAGATTTTGTTGCGTCAGCAGGATGGTGTACCCGCTTCATGAACAGGTTTGCCCTGTTTGTGGCAAAGAACAAAGATTTCACAGAAGTTGCCAAAAGACCTTGATGAAAAAGTGATGTCATTCCATTCATTCATCATAAAACAAAGAGGAATCCATAACTTTGACCTGGGAGATGGTGGGAATCTGGATGAAACACCTATGCCCTTTGATCTTCCAAGCAATAGAACTGTGGCAAGTCTGGGAGGCAAAACTAGTCTTTACTCAGAACCACGGGAAATGAAAAGAGCCATTTCACAGCCGCTCTGCCGTGTTTGCCTAATGGAGCTAAGCTGCGGCCTGTCACTACTTCTATTTATTTATTTTTCTTTTTTCTAATAAAATTTATTTGTGGATTCATTATAAAACACTTGAAGTATTAAAGTATAGTGAATCTCGTACATTTTTCTAGTCCTCAAGAGTCACACACAATGGCATACTTTCAACATCTAAAATAATTCCTAATAACTAGAAGGTATTTTCCTTATAGACTTCAACTCTCATGACTGAAAACAATACATTCACTTAATTGTATAAATAGGCCTCATATTAGAAATTCTATTGTGATTTTCTCTTATGAGTAAGGGTAAGAATCTTATTTTTATAAAAACTTCATTTCGATAAAGATGGTAATTTCAGCTACTCCATTATACCAAAACAGTATTTATTATAACATGCCTATACGTGTTTTTCAAATTAGTTATAATAGCTGCTACAAGAAAACACAAGCATTCCTCCACTCATTCCCAAAATGAGAAACTTCCCTAAATTCACAATGCTGCTTGCATAATTCTTAGCTAAGTTTCCATGTAAAACTGTCTACAACCAAAATATTTAAGTATCAGAATCCAGGGATAAAAGTTTCAATAGTCCAGAGAATCCCAAATTATAGGTCTACAAAATTCAAAATGACAATTTAGACATTTGAATACCAATAATGCCACTGTAGAAGATAACAACTACAAGTAATCACTGGACTGTACCACATGCAGCAAGTAAGAAAATATCAAGTTAACCAAAATATAGTAATAAAAAGGAATCTTTTTAATAGTATGGTCGAGTTATGTAAAATATAAACAATATGGGTGAAGAAACTTCAGTAACAACAAGCTAAGACTTGAACCTCCATTTCGAGCTACTTGCTAAAATGACCAGAAAGTCAATTTCACTGAATTAATGAAAACAAAATTTGTTCCACGATAGAGGTTTCCATGGTAAAAAATGAAACTTTAAAAAACATGAAACAAAAGGTAATATGAGAAGCTTTGTGATGTAAGCCATAATATGTAGATTCCCTTTACTGGGTATTTATCAACTCAAGTGCCCTATTTTCTTTTTTTTTTAATCATTTCATTGGGGATCCTGCACCTTATCGTAATCCATACATACATCAATTGTGTAAAGCGCACTTAGACGTTTGTTGCCCTCATCCTCAAAATTCACCTTCCACTTGGGTTCCTGGAATCAGTGCCCTATTTTCAAAGTTAGTCATATAAAATTATTTTTGAAGTATTTCATTTCTGCATAAGCTAAATGGCTCGAAGGAGCAAGTTGCCCCATTACAGCACACTTGCAGGGTCTAACGGGAAGTGATGTTTAAAACATGTCTTACCGAGGAGCTGGAAGTCTGAGAAACACCAAGGCACAAGTCGCAGACTGCCACATTCGGGTCACACAGTTGCAAAGAGTGAGGGTGCACGTCCTGTGTGTCATGTCCCCCAGGCCCAGCACAGCTGCTCTGCGTCAATGCACCCAGTCCCGTGGCTGGTGCAAAACTTCCAGAATCTCAGCTTCTCTGGAGTCCTGTGGGGGTGAATGCATGTATTCCCACTGGGCGGTCAGAGGTAATGACATCAGGATGCTTTCGATCCTGGATCCTGGAGTGAAGAGGCCAGACTTTGTGCCCCGATCATCACAGAGCAGGTTAAATGTCACATACCTGCCTCTCCAGAGCTGCTGCCACAGCATTTCCTGGGGCGTGAACGTGCCCTCGCTTTGCTGCTTCACGCCGGGCATGTAGGAAGGGGCAGCAGCCTTGGCACAGCTCTGCACAAAGCGCAACACCTCTTCCTCGGAGAGAGTCCAGGTCAGCGAAGAAGATCCCGCCGATGCCCCTCCGCTCTCCACGGTGGGCTATCAAGAAGTAATCACACCATTTATTACAATTTGGGGTCGAGCTCTGGCCCGTGCGGGTCACGTTTCCTTTAGAGTTCTGTGAAAATGGGCAGCGTCGTCTTGGTTCAAGTATGTTGGAGTCAGGTCACATCCACCACCAAACTGTCCGCTTCGACTTCAAAGTATCTGTAGTGGAAGTGGATCGTGGTAGCATGAGGATTCGTGGGATGGATCACAAGCTCACACCTGTCGCCACAAAATGGCCCTTCAGGACTTTCCCTCTGCTTCTCATCTGTCTTGAGGCTGCTTCAGAAAGATTTCCATGAACCACACAAACGCTCACTCCAGCCTTCTCAAAAGCGCGGCTGTCTTGAAGCACACAGCTTATGCCACCACCTCGTTCTTTCCTCTCCCACCAGTCCACCGAGAAGTTGGAGCCTCTGTCGACTTGTGCCAGAGCCTGGCACACCTGTGCTTGAGTCTCCCAAGATCAACAGCTCCATCTTAGTCTTCTGTCACCTGGCCTCCACCCCAGCTCACGCAGGTCCGTCACAGGCGTGGCCATGGAGCAGCTGCAGCGGCGGGCCAAGGCCTTCCAGTCTGGGGGCTCTGTGCCCCCGAGCTTTGGGGAACCATCTCCGCTGCACCACGTGCCCGAAGGCGGCTGCAGCCAGGCTGCCGGTCAGCAGCCCCAAACCCCCACACCCCCACACACCCCGCCCCCTGCCATGGAGTCGTGCCCCAGCCCCAGCCCGCTACTCTGCAGCTGTGCAGTCCGCAGCCGCCTCACGCAGCCACCCAGTCTGCTCAGCTATAAGGCCATGTTCCTTGCACTCTCACCCTGGGTGCCCTGCCACTATCTTTAAAAGAAAAACCTTGCCCCCCAAATTAATTAATTAATTTTAAAATAATAATAATGACAAAAAAGAAAAACCTTGCCTAAAAAGGTCAGATTCCCACTAGGAATTACAGTGCACGCACATATTAAAGGCTGGATGGATGATGCTGGAATGAAAAAATGGCTGGAAGAAATTTGGAACGAACGACCAGGAGCAACCTTAAAGAAAAAAACCATCATTGTGAGTTTGGGATATGTTCAGAGCCCACACATCTGAGGACATAAAAAAATCAGCAGTCTTCTCAAGTTACTTTGGCCGTTATTCCAGGTGGGCTTACATCTGTATTGCAGCCCCTAGATGTGTGTTTAAATAAACCTTTAAAAGACAGGGTGCAAAAGATGTGGCATGAATGGATGTTATCTGGTCGAGCCCGACTGACAAAAGTTGGAAATCTGATAAAGCCCAACATAGAATTGATAGCAAAGTGGATTTGTGGTGCATGGGAAGAGATTCCAGAGGACATGGTGCAACGCACCTACACGAAATGTGGCGTTAGTAATGCTGTGAATGGCAGCTCTGTATGAGAACGACAGCAGTGATGGTGATGACTGCGAACTCAGTGATGGGGACAGTGTCTGTGCTGCTAACCTCACACCAGTTAAAGCTGGAGCTCAGTTGGGCTTAGGGATGATGGTGCGGAATCCGGTTTTGAAGGATTTTAACTCTTGTGTTTTAGCTTGGTTGCTGAGTGAGCTAAGGGTTTTGTACTGCTAAATTATTTGTTGATAACATATTATTTTTGTTGCCTCTCTTTTCCACCTACAGAGCTAGTTTACTGGTTGTTGTTTTTGTTGTTTTTTTGAAATAGATTTTCAAAAACATTTAAACTGATACCTCAATTCATGTAATTTTATTGGTATCTACTTTTATCTTGAAATTTACCTGTAGTGTCAGGGGAAGCCAGCCCCTAACACATCATTACGGGTCCGGTAGGTGCAATTGTACAGCGATAATAAGTAAAGATCATAGTAAAGTTATAGAGAGCATGAGAGGTAGAAGTGAAGTATTGAAATAAATTGAGTCAGTCATGATTCATGGTAGCATGCTCACCTCAGCCCCACTCGATGGTCCACGTGGAGGGAGAGAGAGAGATTTAATGCTAACCCAGGCTTTTTATCTTCTCTGGGGACATGCAAGCCCCCTACTTACAGGTGAGGACATATGTCACAGGAAGGGGCTGTGCTATAGGTAATCCAGTAATGAGAGGGGGTGGTCTAGGGACATACACGCAATCGGAAGAGGAGGGATTGGGGATATACATGTGACAAGATGGGTGGACCCTAGATTCAAGATGGCAGCCTAGCCTTAGTCACCCTTGGGCAGGTTTGACCTCTCTGGGGTCTCCTACAAGGAAACAGACAACTACTGTCCTTATCAGAAGGGAGTGGGCCCTATTTGTTGTGGGATAAACGGTGGTGCCTGCTTGCTCTGGATAGTTGCTAGTTCTCAGGGAGAATAACCTCTGACCTACTTCTGATGACCTCCAAATGTATGTTCATTCGCAAGCAGCTGTTTGGCATATATTTGGGGGAGACAGCTTGGGAGAAATCCTTCTGTATCCCACACCGTAGCTGCTGCATTTCCCACCCTGGGCTTATACTCGGGTCAATACGTTTTCCCAGTACTTGTGGTAAAATTAGGCACCTCGGCTTATATCCATTTTGGCTTACACTCGAGTATATACAGTAATTACAGTAGCTTTGTGTCTCAGAGTGGGAACATTTTGATGATATCCATATATTCAGTTGTGATCAATCTTTCACTCTTGCCCTGTTTCCCTTTTCAATAGCCTGGCCTAGCTCCACGAAGGTACAAAATACACAAGAGTGCAACCGTAGAGTGACTGAAAAGTAGGTGTGTAACAGAAACACTACAGAAAATTTCATAGTTCCCCCAAATAATCATCCCTTTCAGTAAGTAATGTGTCAGCTCTTGATCACATTGAATTCTCCAAGAGAATACCATGCATCCAGAGCTTTGGGTTGCTGCAATAGCTAATGAGGGGCTCCAGTGGAAAACACAAGTTCTGCAGTGTTTCCTAGTTGTTATCTTGCTCTCACCCTCTGATTCATGTTCGATAAGTATTCTGGTGGGTCCTATGCAAGGAGGAGACTTGCTCCCCTCCCTCCAATGCAAGAGAAAATATGAATGTGGAGTAGAGGCTTGTGTTTTTGGTCACTTGTCTGATTTGTGTTATGTGCTCTGACTATATGTATATATATATAGTCACTCTATTATATGTTCACAGAAATTCCTTGTTTTAGTTCATTAATTCATCAGTATATGAGAATATCAACACTATAGACGACTACAGGACTAAAGCCATGGCTTTCATCACAAAATGGGTGGAAACAAATTCACTGTTTCAGGGTTCTAATTTGAATAATTGTGTGGTTCCTTTCCATAAGATATGTACTATATTTTGATGCATCCTGTGTTTTCTTTAATCGTGTTTAAAAGACTATTCAGCAAGGCAACTCTATTGCCATTGTATGCCCTTCTCCTTAGTATGGTTCAGGGTGCGGCTGTATTATTAGACGTTCTTTGTCTTCCAGTCTGTACACACACATCTTCACTGTGTGAAAGGTGTTGCCGACTATTTAGGAACCTTCATAAAGCTGAAGATTATTACTTGTGACATTGCTGTAAGACAGTAAAACTTCCCCTATTATAAATGTTAAATACCCACCTATCAGGGATAGGCACAGAATTATTTTTTTTTTTAAAAAGGAGAAGAAGGCAATTCCCTAGGGAAGCTGTGGGATGAACAAGTATCAGAGATCACAAAAGGAAACCAGCTCTGAAACTATCGGCACCTGCTCCTGATCTGAGTCCTGTGTGTGTCCTGTGAGCCCCATGTAGCCCAGATCCTTCCATGCCCGGGAGACTTGTGTCGGGCTCTCACTGGCTTCCTCTCCCTCTGTAATGCATGGCTCTGCCCTCAGCAGTCATGGAGGTCACCTGCAGGAAGAACTGATTCTTTGATGTTTCTCTGGTGATGGAGAATTAACTTTGGAAGAGGGAGTTATAATTTCTACTACGTTCATAGCGTGTACATCCCTCCCACAGCAGTGTCAGCCGTAACTACTGGTGATGGAGAAACCAGAGACAGTATAGGTGGGGGAGAGCTCCTGGGGTCCTGGACTCAACACCTGAAGCTGCACCTGGGACAGTGAACCTAAAACAGAGAAATGACCTCCTTCAGTCACTTACAGTCATAACCACCCTCCATAGACTCAGCTATGATGTCTGAGACCCATCACAGGAGGGACTGTCACCAGGAAGGAGAGAACACCTAACCAAAGCACCTTTAGACTACAGCTTGGCTAGGCCCTCTGAGGAGAATTGAAAACCTTAGGAGCACAACGTTGGAATTTTATCCTAGTCTCTGAAGAATAATTTGCTTATAGGTGGTCCCTGTCCTTAGAAGTAGAGGGGTATTGATGTCAATCTCCCCTATTCTTCTGAGGCCACTGTAGGGAAATTCTTGTTTTGAACTCATCTGCCTGTTAGTCTGCAAGAGAAAGCACCTGATCTAAGAGGTATGAGGGAAAGGTCAAAGTTAAGCCAAATATTCCCTGGTTTCAGCCTTTCATTGCTCTTAACTTATCTCAAGCATGAACATGATTCCCTTCCACTCTCCAACACCCCACCTTTTTTTTTTTACCTCAAACTACCTCTTCCATTTAGTGACTTGTGGTACATTGTAACCAAGTAAGTTGTCTATTAAAAGTCTCAATTAGCATGAAAAAAAACAACAAAACCCCAAAAACCTACCTCCTCAAAGTCCTTGAGTTGTAAACTGGGCACTATCACTGTTGCCAGATTATAGAAACCAGGTGGTTTGGGAAGATTCTTAGTTTTGTTTTCACATGAGTGGGGAAGAAGAAGGGGGACGAGGTGGGTGGGGGGAGTCATCCTCCCTCCAAATGTCAGTCTCCCTGCCCCTTTGTTCTCACAGAATGGATATACAAGCCGAGGGAAATAGTTCTTTCAGACTGACACAAATAGTGGAAAAACAGGCACAAATTGGGTAAACAAAGTTTTGGTTGACAGGGCTTCCATTATGTAGGAACACTACATCCCAAAGAGATTGGCTGGCTATACAGGTCATGCCTGTTAGTGAGGGGAGGGAGGAAGCCTGGGAGATTCAGAACACAGGTAAGAATCTGGGCATTGGCTTAGCTAGTTCCAATGAGAATTGGTGCCTGAACACTATCACAGGATACACTGTGAGACAAGCTGGGAGTATTGAGCAGGGATACATTACAAGAATAAATTGTTCTTAGGTTACGACTAACCAAGTGTAAGTTGAATATACAGCGTGTATCTAAGGCACACATATATTTATGGCCCACTTTAGAGGCAGCAGTATCAGCTTGAGAAACGTTGTAAACAAACTTCTATGGGACATTGGGTATTTGTAAGGACAATAACAACTTGGCCAGTGGTACAGTATCCAAATTCTTGTAATGCCTAAAATACATGGCAGGTCACCTGTATTCAAGACTTAATTGGCAGAACACTGTTGAAGAAAACAGTAAGAGTCTGACACAAAGCAAAGGCAAAACCATCGGTCTGCAAAACTGAGGCACATCCCGGACAGCAAAGGAGACAAGAATGTGGCAAATATAAGGAAGCTTCCAGTTATCAATCATTGTGTCATCTCAGAGCAATAGAGATTTGAAACCAATGTCCAAGGGTCCCAGAGTTCCTGACCTCGAGTATTGGTCCTTGACTTCTTCTCACACTTGGGTGTTTCAGCTTCAAGTTCAAGGAGTCTTTCAGGTTCATTTAATCAGCATCAGGTGTGTTTAAGACAAAGTCCACACAGTGAAGTTCTTAAAATGAATCTCTTTCATGGGACCTGTGGAGAAAGGAGGGGAAATCATCCATAAATGCACGATTGGTAATGTCATACAAGGTAGAGTCTCACCGGCAGCCTTTAGGAACAAATACGACACTTCTCTAAAGGCAGCTGCTTTTCTAGGACTTGTCGGCCAACTAACATGAGCTCACGCCCTTCAGACCTGCAGGTAACCCTTTCTTTTCCGGCCATGGATTTGTATACTTTCTCCTAAATGGAAAACCCGCAGAGTGTGTTCACTTCTTTTATTTTTTAAACATTTTATTATGGGCTCATACAACTCTTATCACAATCCATACATATGCATACATCAATTGTATAAGGCACATCTGTACATTCTTTGCCCTAATCATTTTCAAAGCATTTGCTCTCCACTTAAGCCCTTTGTATCAGGTCCTCTTCTTTTTTCCCCTCCCTCCCCGCTCTCCCCTCCCTCATGAGCCCTTGATAATTTATAAATTATTATTGTGCCATATCTTGCCCTATCCGGCTTCTCCCTTCACCCCCTTTTCTGTTGTCCATCCCCCAGGGAGGAGATCACATGTAGATCCTTGGAATCGGTTCCCCCTTTCCAACCCACTCATCCTCTACTCTCCCAGTATTGCCCCTCACAACCCTGGTCCTGAAGGTATCATCCACCCTGGATTCCCTGTGCCTCCAGCCCCCATATGTACCAGTGTACAACTTCTGCCCTATCCAGTCCTGCAAAGTAGAATTTGGATCATGGTAGTTGGGGGGAGGAAGCATCCAGGATCTGGGGGAAAGCTGTGTTCTTCATCGGTGCTACATTGCCCCCTGACTGACTCATCTCCTCCCCAAGACCCCTCTGTGAGGGGATCTCCAGTGGCTGACAAATGGGCTTTGGGTCTCCACTCTGCACTTCCTCCTTCATTCACTATGGTAAGATTTTTTTTTGATGATGCCTTATACCTGATCCCTTTGGCACCTTGTGATCGCACTGGCCGGTGTGCTTCTTCCATGTGGGCTTTGTTGCTTCTGAGCTAGATGGCCGCTTGTTCACCTTCAAGCCTTTAAGACCCCAGACACTATCTCTTTTGATAGCAGGGCACCATCAGCTTTCTTTGCCACATTTGCTTATGTACCCGTTTGTCCTCAGCGATCATATCATGGAGGTGTGCAGCCAATGATATGATTTTTTATTCTTTGATGCCTGATAACTGATCCCTTCGGGACCACGTGATCACACAGGCTGGTATGTTCTTCCATGTGGACTTTGTTGCTTCTGAGCTAGATGGCCGCTTGTTTATCTCCAAGCTTTTAAGCCCCCAGACACTATCTCTTTTGATAGCCGGGCACCATCACCTTTCTTGATCACATTTACTTGTTCACCCGCTTTGGCTTCAGCAGTTGTATCGG